>NC_061122.1:15473351-15561618 GCF_002878395.1 Capsicum annuum | reverse complement strand
ATATATATATATATATATATATATATATATATATATATATATATTAAAAAAATAAAAATATAGAATTTATTTTATTAAATATTATTAATTTTTTAATACATAAATGACTTATAATAATTAATTAGAGATGATATAGTAAAATCATGGAACAAGTAGCTGATGAAGCAGGCAGGAGTAGCAGGCATGTTGACGGAGAGTTGCTTGCTTCCCTGGCCTTTCCCTCTTATTAGATAGTAAGATTATGCATATATTAAAATTATACAGCTATAAATGGTAAAAAATTTTAAATATAGTATATTTTGGTAAGTTTTTCTTTTATGAATTCACACCATAAAAAACTTCTTGAAAACTTTATAAACAAATGTGAAGACTTTCAGAATGAATTAACTACAAGGAAAATAATCAATGCTTTCTTGATTTAGTATAATGGACAATTAATATGAAATAATTATTTTTAATAAAACGATCAATTAATATGGAATGGAAAAGTAAATTATAAAAACGTAAAAGGTACAAATATACCCTCGAACTTCGATAAATGGTATAAATATACCCTCCGTCATACTTTGGGTACAAATATACCCTTATCACTAATGGCGGAACACGATCATGACACGTGTCTCGCCGTTAGTAATAAGGGTATATTTGTACCTTTTCATTAATGGCAAGGGTATATTTGTACCCAAAGTATGACGGAGGGTATATTTGTATCATTTATCAATGTTCGAGGGTATATTTGTACCTTTTCTGTAAAATTAATTATTTCATCCGATTTAAAAAAGAATGACCTACTTTTCTAGTTAGTCCATCTCAAAAAGAATGACCCCTTTCTTGTTTAGCAATCTTTCAATTTTAACTTTTAACGTGATATATTTAAGACCACAAGATTCAATTGTCTTTTTTATTTTCTTAAACTATGTGGCTAGTCAAACTAGGTCATTCTCTTTTAAACAGAGGGAGTATTACAAAAACGCAATATTTATTCCTCTTAAATACCAAATATACATCAGCGATAGCACCACAAAATCATTTCACTTATTCACAATGCATAGAAATGATCAATTGAAAAGTTGGTATGCACTAAGAGCCCAGTAGCGAGAGGAAAGTTCCTACACCCCAAAAAAATATTTTGGTTGCTACACCGACATAACAGGTAAACATTTATATGGATTACTTTATCCACTTCTGAATGAACCAATTTCAATCTATTATGATTTAGGTGTTGTCGGACATATCATCGAGGGAGAGGCACAAACCTCTAAACCAAAATATGCGTTAATTTGGGGTGAAAGATTCAGTGGCCCAAAGTATATTCAAAAAGATATGAATGTGAAGTCTTATGTCGCTGGCATGGTTTGATTGTACCACAGGCAATCTCAGCAACTTTTCAAACATATAAATTCAAGGATAAAACATTAGTTATTGAACACGTGAATAGGGAAATATGTGAAATGAAAAAAGCACCAGAAACCTTTCATGCACTAAACGATCTTAACTATTTGGAAGCTGATAAAGAAGCACACTGACAACTTCGGAAAAATCCAAACTTACACAGAGATGCTTCCTATCTTGTATATCCAGTTGTTAATGAATGGTTAGGTAGAAAAAAATATCTTCCACAAACATTTGATTTTGGTGTACCATATTGTTGTCTAAATCAGTTAAGTGCTTTTGATAAGTCTATGCCAAAAAACAAGTGAATATTCAAATGTAAATTGTTGTGATGATGATGACGTCGATTTTGTTGCAGAAACTCTACATGAAAGATTAGTATGGCAAATTTGTTGATCATAATATAGTTTATTATAAGCATAAAAATAAAAACTATTCAAAAAACATATTTTTCACATGCATGAGAAAAAACATTCATATAGTTCGATTAACAATACGCTCAACAAAAAATGAAAATACATACAATAAAATCAACTACCACCATATGAGGTATTTCTAACCCGAGATGAACTAGTGTTGCGATCTTGCGAGGGACAATTGCGCTTATCATGACCAGTATGTTTGCATAATGAGCACGTTTCTAGAGAGTGTACTTGCTGGAATGTCCATTTCATTATGTATGCGAGTTATTTTTTTTAGTTCAATTTTCATAGAAATATTTTGTTCTCTATCATAGTAAAAGGACTTGGAGGCCAATATGCCTCATCGTTGACTGGATAAAATTGTCTGGAGTAGGCTTTCTGATAGTTGCCCATGCTATATTCCTATGAAATATGATACCATGCTTGATACCCAATTTGGTCAAAGCCTTAATGGCATGAGAACATGGAAGGTGATATGATTTTCATTTACCATATTGACATATTCCTTGCGACACATTAACGATGTGCTTTTACCGCCACGACTATGATACGTACATGTCAGCACCTCAAATATATTATCTATTTTTTGGTGATAGTTGATTAGTGTGTGGCCCTCTGATTATTTACAATTATCCTCAAAACGTTTGAATGGATTTGGCATCTATTTCTGACTATTTGATTTTAACCCATAGCATAAGCTGATCCTGTAACAAATCCGCCCACAATCTATTTATAAGTAAGTCTTACCATTGCGGTAACTGGTGGTCCCCTTGCGGACTTTAGGATTCCATTGAAGGACTCAGAGCTATTTGTTGTCATCATGCCCCATATTTTACCATCGTCTTTGTGCACTATCCATTTGTCAAGATAAAATCTCATTAACCATGCATAGGATTCCATACTAATCTCTTTAATCTCCTACAGTTTTTCCAAAAACTTTTTCTCCTGATGATGTGTTGCAGCTTCCCATAAAAGATTGTTTAGAGTAGAATTTTTAAATTGCCTTTGAAAATTAGCCTTGATATGCCTTAAAAAATATCGATGGTAAACAAATAGGGCTTACCAATTAGGTGGAGCTATATAGAGTTTAAAGTATTCCCTGATGCCTATCAGACATTAATGTTATGCCTCTACGATTCCTAACAACAAGCTAATGCAAATGATCCAAAAATAAATTCCACGTCTCTTTTCTCTCATACGCAGTTATAGCAAAGGCCAAGGGAAAAATTAAGTCGTTATAGTCCGTTCCAACTGCAATCAAAATTTTGATGTCATATTTACTATACGTATGTGTTCTATCAATTAATATCATGGGACGAAAGTAAAAAAATCCATCAACACATGGTTTGAAAGTCCAGAACACATAGTTGAATACCGGTTCATCGACATCATCATACTGCTCAAACTTCTATTCCACAACAGTTCCTGGATTGTAGCATTTCAATGCTAGCATGTACCTCGAAAACTGATTGAAAGAGCCTTCCTAAGTACCATAGATTTTTTCAAAAGCACGCTTGCATTGGAGATAGGCCTTTCATCTACTTACCATTTTACCACATGCTTTCAGAACTGTTGTTTGACAGTCTTTAATAGGAACCCTGATATGTTGAAATCATAAGAATTTTCTAACACAAATATGTACTTTATTGAAGAAAAAACCAACTCAACCATAAAATAAAACCTTGGCGTATTTTCTATATCAGTGAGGAGAACGAAAGAAATCATCTCGACATTCAAGTTAAAGTGACCGTCATAACATGTACCCATATTACACGTTTCTTCATCATGGTACGTCCCGATTGTCCACATATTAGTCTCTTTGGACTTATATGTAGTGTCCTTAATGCACACCCTTATCTGCACGTCTGTAACAAATTTGCCATGACATTTTTATCGACTTACTAACATAGTACTCTCTCGCCCACTTGTAATGTAAAACATTAAACGTTCTTTGCACCTTCTTCTTTGACTTGAACAGCATACCTTCTTCAAAATAAAAATTACTATTCATAAAATCTTGTGGTTTACGCCACGTACCTTGTGATATACATTTATTACTGTGGGGATCCATAAACATATTTGGACCATCTTTAGGGTGGTCAAGATAAGGAATCTCACGATGATAAAATTCAGGGATATGCACTGATGGTGACCTGACTACTAAATGCAAATTTTGTAGTGGCAAAGATTCTTCAATGTGAGCAGGACTCATGGACATTGGTCTTGCTGAGCAGTTGGGAGTTATAAATTCATAATCACTCGATGATGCTACAAATGGGAGTTCATCATCAGATTCATCAGTGTTAGGCAAATAATCACTATCACTCTGTAAGCTTGAACGATAATTTGGTTGATCAACATTGTCGATATTCGCATGAACATTGGGTTGATCTTGCATAATATTTACCCTAAATATGAAAATTAAAATATATAAATATATATATATATATATATATGTTTATAATATTAATTAAAACTACTCAAATTAAACTTCAATTGGTGAACATACCGATAATAGTCAGTTGCACCAAAATTAGATGACCTATGCACATTAGAGAATGTTTCAGCATTTTTTGTCAATCCAAACTGTGAAATCTGTCTAAAATAATGATCATGTCCATAACTTGGAGCAATATTCATCTCTTTTTGTGGTAAAGACCTACAAACATAAATAATAATTCAATAATACAAATATTTTGTCAATTTTTTTTAATAAAAATGACACAAATTAATGAATGTTACCTGTCATTTTCATTAATACTTTTGTTCAAATCAAAATTATATCTGCTGGTATGAATATTTTGATATTGAGTCATGTGAGGAAAATCACTAGACTGAGAAAACATATCATGTAATAAAGGAGAATGACAACGGATAGACCTGGGCCCCTTCCTAACATACACTTCAAGCACGGTTAGCTTGATTTGATCTATGTAGTCATTTGGAGCCCTTAAAAAGTCGCCCAATGAATCATCATAATTTATTATTCATTCACCAAAATTAACTTGTCCTTGACCTAAAAATGATGTTTGATATTTTCCAATTATAATCAATTTATAATCAGAACTTTTCAAACCCATTCTTTTATAAAGTGAATCACATAATTTTTTAAATCGAAGATTCAATGGATACTTGACATTATATTTCGGGGGAGAATTATAATGTATGGTGTTTCCATCATAGATAATTTCACCATCCCAAAAGAAAGAAACTCTAACTTTTGGTTTTGAAGACATTCTTTGTGATTGAAACAAAGAAAGATAAAGGGATGATGAAAATGTTACAGAATTGTGAACTAATAAGTTGAAGGATTGCAGGGGGATTGGGAGACAAAAATAAAATAGAACAAAAATATAATGTATCACTTAATTATTTACTCTTTTCTGTGACATGACATATAAAAAATTATGCTTTCAGAATAGATAAATTTTGAAAAAAATATAAAGGACTTTTCAACTATGCAATTTTCATTATTCATTCCATTTTTATGATTTGTCACATCAATAGTTATACATTTACCTGACAAAATTATAAAAGAATATAATTTTCTATTACATTTTACTAAAAAAATAACTTTTAAATATTGTTTATGAAAGAAGAAGTAAAAAAAATATACTCCATGGTACTTGAATTAACAAAACAAATCAATAATTTTTTTAAAAAAAATTATTACATTTTACATACTTTTGATGGGACAATGCACAATTTATTAATTTTGTTTGTGTGTGTATAACGTAATAATTTTTTATATTTTACTAAATTTTTTGTAAAAACATAATAATTTATTACACTTTCCAAAATTTAAATTATCGCTCTTCCTATTTATTGTCCCTCTTCCTCCATCACTTCCACTCTAAATCAAAATTTCATTTTATTGTCTTTTCCTTTATCTACTTATTTCTAACTCCATGAATTATAATAGGAGACTTGTTTGTGCATGTGGGTATCCTCCAATTTTGAGAATTTCATAGTCGGATGACAATCCCTGATGTAGATTCCTCGGTTGTAGGCATTATGGTATATGTAATTTTTATATTCACTCATTTTCTTTTTTTATGGTCTGCAACAACTAAATTTTATCACTTTCTTTTTTATAAATTGCAGTCTCTATTTCGAACTAGTTGTAATTTTTTTGATTGGTATGATTCAGAATTTTCACGTCAAGAAAATATTGTAATATTGGGTTTGTTGAAGAAGACTAACAAACAACATAAAGAATTGAAAGGCAAAAGGCTATTGAAGCTAATTTTGTGCATTAGTTTCATATGTAATGTGATGATGTTCATTTACGTTTTGTATCACTGAATTAAAAATTGATGTTGGCATATGTAATGGTGTATTAGTTTGATAAGATGGTGTATTTTGACGAATCTAGTTATATTTTTTTGCTGGTTAAAGCAATATATTTGTAGTTATATTTCTAATATTTTTTTGTTATTGTTGGCTTCTCTATAAGAAGGTGAAAACTTCTATTATTTATAGTTATACTGGTTATCAATTTTTAGTTGCAAAATCAAAGATGAAAACTACTTATAAGAAGATGAAAACTTCTATTATATATCGATATAGGGAGTGAAATAATTATTTAGTATAATCTTATTGGGTTATCGGTTTACCAATAAACAATTCAAAATCGAACAAATAACACAATAATTTTTTTAATAAAATCGTACCAATAAAAATGTTATTGATTGATACATTATCATATATATTTATCGGTACAATTTTTATACACTCCTAAATTAAATTATAGTTTTTTACTCTATTAATTATAATATGAAACGTATTTGTGCATGTGAGTCTCCTCAATATCCTAATCGAAAATTATGATGAATTAGTAACCAAAAAAATTGATTTCATATTTTTAACACACCAAAAAATATAATTATTGTATATAGTAGCATATTTGATCGACGAAAATTCAAAATTTCACTATTTTGGAGTAGAGAAAAACTCAAAAGTATAATTTTCTTAGAGACAAATCGGATAATTAAGGATAGAAGTGATTATTTTTTGATATAGAAGAAATATAAGAAAATTTTTTAGTTAATGAGGTAATTGATACTTCTTTTTTTAAAAAAAAATTTATGTAAAACGTAAAAATTTATTATATAGAGCAAAAATAAATTATTTGGACTAGATGTTAAATGTAATTAAATTTAACTACATAAAGTCAAAAAATTTATAATTGTCAAATGTGAAAAAGTTAAGGGTGGGGACCGAGACAATAGAGGAAAAAGGAATTGTGGGGGACCACCTTAATTTTTATATGAAACTGAACAACGTAATTATTTATTACGTGGAAGGACAATTTTTCTAAAAAGTGACTTTTAATTGATGTGACAAATCACTTCTATTTTTTACCTCGATTATAGTGTAAAACGTAAGAATTCTTACGTTTTATATTTTTTAATAAAACGTAAGAATTAATTATGTTTTACAAATATATGTGTAAAACGTAAGAAATTCTTACGTTTTTATAAAAGTCAACTCCCTTAGTTGACCATTAATAAAAAAGTGAAAAATGTAATAAATTATTACGTTTAGCCTATTTTGGTAACTTTTTAAATAGGTGGCCTATTTTGGTCACTTTTTTAATTCTGTGGCTCATTTTGGTTCTGAGTTCGGTGGGATGCTGCTGGGTGGATATATTTTTTTCTTTATGAAGGCATTTTCCTTTTCTTTTTCCTTTAGATAAACGGAAAGTCGGAACAAAGTGTCTTTGTCAGCTTATGTGTATGTTGAGAATTAATAGAAGTGGTATTGTGTAATTTGAAAAAATTAGGTGGGAGTGACCAAAAAGTCTTTAAATTAAACATGGTAACAACTTTGATCAGCTAAGGTCAAAGCTTCATTTAAATTCTGATTAAGTTAATTTGGGTATAAAGTATAATTTTTAAAAACTTTTTAATTTCTTTAAAAGTCCTCCAACTTCAAATTTTAAATTTTAGAATTTCCTCGTTTTTCTTATCTTTCAATCTTTCTTCTTTTTTTTCTTTCTCTCTCCAAAATTCTTTCTCCTCATCTTCTTTTTCTTATTTTTCTCTCTCTAGATTTTCTTGTTCCATCTTCTCTTCTTCTCTTTCTTTTTCTTTTCATTTTATTTTCTTCCCTTTTTAATCTTCATGGACTATTTTTTCAAAAAAAATTGAGTAGTTTAACAAGAAAATTTTGATTTCTCTTAAAAATGAATGAAGAAATAATTCAGCAAATTCAACAACCATGAGAGTTGCTTCAGCAACTACCATAATTGCTACAACAGTTACAATAATTGCTGCAACAACTACTATTAGTTGTTGTGTTATAACAATTATTGAAGTTGTTATAGCAACTTCAACTGTTACTGCAGCAACTTCGATACTTACTTAATTTCTAAAAAAAGATATGGTTGGAGGAGGAGCCCACAAAAAAGTGATATTTATGATAAAAAAAAATGGTGGTGGTACTGGTAGTGACGCCGAATGAGAAGATAACATTTGTTCCTGTGTTCATAGCGATGGTGGTGGAGGAGAAAGAAGAAAACTAGGCAATAATTATGTAAAAAGAGAAAATAATGGTGAATTTGGAAGAGGTGGTAATGAAATGATAGTGATAGTGGAGGAAGAAGAGGTGGCAGCGGCGACAACAAAAAGGGTTTGGAGGAGGAGGAGTGGTGATGGTGTAGGGATTTTTGTATAAATATGGTGTAGCGATCTTTGTATAAATAAAAAACACACTAATCTTAAAATTACCTCTACTCAATATTTAAGACTTGTATTACTCTTTTTTAGTTTTGAAACTTTTTTGTCTCCTAAATTTTTTCCTTAAGGTTGAAACTAAGATTGGTTAAGTGACTTATCCATCTAATTTCGTGAAGCAAAATAAGCCGGAAGACCCTCTCTAGTCTTTAATTGAAAAAAAAAAGAGGATAAGTGGGTCCCATAATATTATCAAGTTAAAAAAAATAAAATCGCTTAAACAACTGGGACAGTTGTTCGACAACTGCATTAGTTGTCTCAACTACTATCAAAGTTTTGCAGCAACTTTGATAATATAACTTTGCAAAGTTGTCAAACAACTTTGATAGTTGTTGAGAAAACCCTTTTAGTTGTTAGAGAGAAAATATTTTTAAAAATTTGAAAAAAAAATCATCCTTTTTATCATTTTTTTTTAAACTTGAAGGACCCTCACTTGTTGATTGAGAAACTTGTTTGTCCCTTTTAATTCAAAGTCCTGGTAGTCAAAGTTTCTTGGGGGTTTGGGATGTAGGTGACAAAAGACTTTTAAAATGAGGTGTGGATGACACAAGTCTTAATTATTGAGCGGAGGTAACAATTACTTTACTATGGATAAAGAAAGTTTAGGAAGTGTGAAAATAACCCACAAGTTTTTAAATTTATACTTTCATCCAAATGTTAGTTAATACAACAGAAAATGAAGGGAAAAATGTGTGTTTCTCTCTCTTCTTATCCGTTTTTTCTCTCTCTTCACGACTATTTTTTTTCATTATTGTTGCTACTTTATTCATCACCTTCTGATTCATTATCATCATCTTCTACTTCATTGTCATCTTCATCTTCTTCTTGTCGACCATTGTGTTGTTGTTGTTGTTGTTATTACAGCTACTGCTGCTATCTGATCAATTTCTTTGGTCAAATTTTGGCATTATTTCATAGGTGAATTTGGTAAGTAAAATTATGATTTTCATTTGAATTTGTCATCTGAATTACACAGTTACTGCTATTTTTTTAAACAATGGATAGAACCCGATCATGAATCCAGCATAAGATTCTACAATTTAAACAGATCACCCATCTAGTGCATCAGATAAGTAATCTGTTGCAATAAAAGACTCATATATTGGATTCATGTTTATACTTCTATAGTGTCCATAATATGAGTCGAACGGATTGGTAATCTATTGCAATAGAAGATTTATCTGATGTAGTAGACTAGTTATCTATTGTAATAGACTTATTATCTGTTGCATTAGACTTATTATCTGTTGCTACATATGGATAATCTATTGGAACAGATTAGTAATCTATTTGGAATACAAATCAGCCCCTGCCACAAACCCAACAGCTAACCAATATGTTTCAACTCTTGCTATTGCTATTGCTATTGCTATTGCTGTAGGATTCAAAATTATTCCTTACGTCCAATAGTCGACCTGTTTGTTGAGAAGATAATAGACAAAATGAAAATTAAATATGAATTAAAACGTCAAAGTTGATCAAGCATAATTATTTTATTAACCTTAAACAAATAAAAATTACAGAAAAAAAGAAAAAAAAATCTAATTTATTATTATTATTATCACCATCATTTTCATCATCATCATCATCATAATCATCATCATCATCATTATCATCATCATCATAATCATCATCATCATCATCATCATCATCATCATCATCATCATCATTATTATTATTATTATTATTATTATTATTATTATTATTATTATTATTATTATTATTATTATTATTATTATTATTATTATTATTATTATTATTATTTCCAGCCAACCAATCTTCAACCGGTAGCAGCAAGGCCCTCCTCAGCCTGCGGATCTCATGGAGTATCCTTGCTCTAATTTCTCCCAATTCCCATTGCATGTCACGAACCTGCATTCGAAGTTCTCTCACGGAGTCTTGGAGAAAAGCAACGTCCTACACTGGATCAGCTATATCTAGAAGACATATGAATTGACAAGAAACGTAAAAACAAAAGTAAAGAAAAGAATATCCGAATGTAATACAACGTATACTACAAATTAGCAAGAAAAGAACTTACTTGAGTTAGGGAAGAGAAAGTAAGAAAGTGGTGGAAGGTGTAATATGAAAGACAAGTGCAATAAATAAATAGAGGGTAGTTGAATGAATGATTGAGTAAGGAGGCACCTATATATAGAGGATTGAATTTGAATGAGTTAGGAAAAAAGGCGCGATTGTTCGCCTCCATTAATTAATTCATTTTTTATTTGATTACTGTGAAAAGTTATGACTTACTTAAATTAAGAAATATTGTGATAAGTCATGACTTTTTGGATTATTATTATTAGTTAGTTCTTTCCAAGAACCATTTTTATTGAGTTGTGACAACAGACTCTATATCTATAACATCAGATAACTCATGTGTGACAACAGATAGATTCTGTTGCAACAAATAGAAAACTAATTTCACTAGATAATATATCTGTTGCGACATATAACGTAACTGTTCACTGCCATTTATTAATTACATTTTTTGTTACTGTGAAAAGTTATAACTTAATTAAATTAACAAATATTGCGATAAGTCATGACTTTTCAGATTATTATTATTAATTAATTCTTTCCAAGAACCATTTTTATTGAGTTGTGACAACAGATTCTATATCTGTTGCATCAAATAATCTATCTATGCAACATATGATCTATCTTTTTAAAAAAAACATTATCATCATATCATTAATCCAAATTTGCTTACTTTTGTATTATATAAATTAAAAAACAGATTCAAAAATAAAAAAGTGAGATGATTCACCTCCATTTATTAATTACATTCAAACTGCTGACTTTTTGATATTGTGGAAAGTCATGACTTGATAAGTTATTTTCAGTAGCCATTTTTTTGAGTTGTCGCAACAGATTATATATCTATTTCATCAGATAACCCATCTATGATAACCATTTTTTGCAACAAATCTACAATCTATTGCATCATATAATATATCTATTGCACATATAATCTATCTTTTTTAATAATCAACATATCTTTAATCCAAATGTGGTGACTTTTATTATATAAATTCAAAAAATAGATCTAAAAACATATATGTCGAAGAGTCACGATCAGTTATTAAAAATAAATAACCATTCTGTTATGGCTATAAATTGTGTTTATCATTTATTTTCTTATTATTTATTTAGGAACCATTTTTCATATTAAATAATTAGAAATTCAGTCATATCTTTTCACCCTCTCAATAACAACAATAATCCTTTTTTATTAATAACCGCCTGTTGCAAAATATGATCCATTTGTCGCATCAGATTAACCTCTATTGCCACAGATGCTCAATCCCTACCACCAAACATCTACATGTTGAGAATAAGGAATAAATAAAATATTTATTAAATACGAAATAAGAATTAAAAATTTAATGTCGACCACCAAACATAGATTTTTGAATCCCTTGGGTATATCCGATATACAAAAGGAGGAACCTACATACGCTAAAATAAAAAATATAAACTAATTATTATTACTACTACTATTATTATTATTATCATTACTTTTATTATTATTACTACTATTATTATTATTGTCAACCGGACATTTTTTATCCTGCTGCAGCAGGGCCCTCCTCAGCCTTACTCCAAAGTCGGCCAAATCACTCTGGAATTCATCAAAATGCCTTTGAAGTTCCTACAAGGACTCGATATGAATCTTCTTGTACGAATCTGGATCAGCCATATTTGTAAGGAGGGACCTATTTATAAATGATTGAATTAGAAGGGGTTAGTCAAAAAGGCGCGAATGGTGACTTTTCGAATATGTAAATAAAAAAAATGGATCTAAATACAATATTTTATCTTTTATTGTCTTTCAAAAAGAAAAGAAAATTACTTTAAAATAAATCTAAAAGATGGGTAATCTGTTACAAAATATGATCCATCAATTAGATAACTTACAACATATTGACAATCTATTGCAATAGATGGATATATATGTTTGATTTATCCAACAGATAGCCCATTTGTTGCAAAAGGTTGATTATCTGTCATCATAGATATGGCATCTGTTGCAACTTTCTAGTCATTTGTTTATTCCATTTAAGCCACAAATGGGCTAGGAAGAATAAGGTCTGTGTAGATGGATCCACTTTCATATGTGTGGGAGTTAAAGTAAGTATTACTGATAATGTCATTGGGACAACACACAAAGTACAATGATTTTGTGAATGTAGTTTTTAACCGATTAGGCACTGATCACTCAAACAAGATCCTACAATGTACAGTTAATTTTTATGGGTATGAATCAATAAGGGCGAGGGCTCCATAAAGATGATGCATATACCTTTTTATGAGTTATTAACGGTTGTTTCTCATGTTTATTATAATGCCTCCAATCTGATACCTAGAATACTACACGGTGCTAACGATCCTGAAGGACCACTAGCTAACCCATGACTAATATCTTTACCTGAACATTGCATAATATAACATAATAATAAGGTGGAAAAAGGCTGAAAGGCCATAATGTTCATATCTGATAAAACATAACATCTAGGTGGGGTATGAGATACCCAAAACAACTGAAAATAAATTGTCTAAAAACATAATAGTATAGAAAGCCTCTAACTGTCTGAAATATCTGAATAGGGAGTTTATGGGACATGTCCCTAACTAACTCAAACTGCTAAAATAACTAAGTACTGAAGTGATATAGCATCCTCGACTAATGAGGACTTACAACTAGTCTGTCTGCTGGAAATCTGTAACCCTACTACTGCTCTAGAGCTCGTGTCTAAGAACCTATAGCATAAAATAAAACACCATAGCACGAATGCATCAGTACGAAGTAATGTACTGAGTATGCAAGTGAGGCCTAAATACATGGGGTTCAGATGCATGAACTATACTGACTGACTAACATGAACGTGAGAATACATGCATAAATACGAGACTGGAACTGATACCGTTTTAACATGAATACTAGTTCTGACTACTGATAATGTGAGTACTGATAACTAACATAACATAATACTAATAACTGATAACATGAGTAACTGTATCTGACAGTCCTAATATTCGGAAGAACTATCTGAGTTCTTTTACATGAGACTGATACTGAGACTATAGGAAGTAGCTATCGAATTGACATGGCCCAAATACGCTATTATATATAAGTTGGGGACCAATATCTGCCCTGACTAGAAGGGTACCAATACCACACCACTAATAAGGACAACTATGAGTGACCCTTATCTGACAGTATCCCCATAAGAGAATGGCGGAACCCTAATCAGATAATTTTTATCCACCTCATCAACCGTCAATCTGACAGTGTTAATTTCTCAACCTATGCTAGCTACATAGTTCCGAAATGCAAGGATTGTTACCAGGAATCACACCCTTACTCTACAGTGTGTCTTCCCACCCTTGGGTTTGCTCGATGCTGAATACTACTCCAATTCGAATAGATAATGATCATAATTAACTGATCTTGACTAAGTTTACTAAACTTCATTGAATGATGAAATGCTACTGAATCCGTTAGCTGACTGAGTTCATGGGATTTCTGAGAATACTAAATTACTAAACTTTTCTGAGTCACATGACTGACTGAGTAATACAGATCATAGCATGACTGAGGATATCGTGAAAACATGACACTGGCTCTAGACACAAAGCTATATTTTTCAGGTACAAGTACCCCCAAGACTTGATAGAAGGAAACTGACATGACTTGACATTCAGGAGTACATGACCAACATTAACAATCCATACTACAATATCTTTGGGGATTTCATGAATCACATGGTTGTTATAACCTTTTATGTAACAAGGATACAAGCAATCATGGCATGATTTCATACTTCTTGTCTCATGAACATTTCATCAAAACAACCACAATGCATATCCATATAGTGGAATTCATGTAAAACATAAGTAAATAGCATGCATTTGTTATTCAAGTCAAGATTGAGTCCCAATACATGATTTCTATTCACTTTGGCATTTTATCAAACACCTTGCATGCAAACATAGGCATAAGTGTAATTCATCATATTTATACACCATAACTACAATATTGATGGATTTCGTCACATACCCTACCGTAGTATCACAATTAACATATAAAGATTACATCTTTAAATCATACAATAATATAAGCATGATCAAAATCAAATCAAAATATGAACATCATATCACTTAGTTTAAAAATATGGGGTTCTTAAGCTCCATGGACGAAAGGAGTCCATGATGAACACTACACATCACTTAGTCAAAAGATTCTTGATGATTAATGGATAAATCCCTTAGTTCTTGAATCTCCTATGAAAACCCTAATGTGTTCTTGAGAGGATTTTGAAATAAAGGAGTATAATTTGGTGTTTTTGAGCCCTAATCACATGTTTTTGATATATATATATATATATAGGTGGTAGGATAACCAAAATGCCCCTCAAAGCACGGAGGTAGAATGCTGAAAATTAGGGCAAAAGGATACTGGCAGGTCGGCGCCCTGCTTAGACCCTGGGATAGACCAGGGCAGTGCCCTGCTTAGAGAAGAGGTAAGAGCTGGAAGGCGCCTCACCAGTACCTTTAGCTACTTGTTTGGTCCACCAAATAGGCCTTTATGCTTTTTCAAAAATTTTGAAACTTTGTTGAGATGTACCCTTGACTTCCCCGATCACAACAAAACTTGAAAATCTATAAACGGAGGTCGGTAAGGTCGCCAAATAAATCCCGAAGTTTGGAGGATTGAAATAAGACTAAGTGTTGAAAACTTAGCAAAATTTTCAAAGTGTTGGATCTTGTAAAGCTCAGGAAGATGAATTTTAGACTTAGGATTTTACAGGATCTTACAATATCTCCCCCTTGGGAACATTCTTTGTCGAATGAGATTGACTGATAAGGGAGAAAAGGTTAACTGAATTACGTGGAATACATATACTACTGAAACGTGAACTCATGACTATAGAAACTGATAAGCTAAGCATAACATACAGAGCATGTGTATCTAACGCATATGTAACTAATTCATGAATACATGACTAACTGTTCTAATAAACTAAGTTTCTCACAATGAGAATACATGTCTGATGCATGATTAGATAACTAAGATGATACATGAATGCATGGTGAAATGTAATGGTACTTAGTACCAAGTTTATAACTGGAATATGAACATAAAACTGAATAAGCTTAAGGAGATCTGTTACATTGAGCTGGATCTAAATTTACGGAGAAGAGGTAAGGGTACTTGGTTCACATGTCTACTTCTACTTCCTAATTAGCTCCCTTAACAGAATGATTCCATCAAAGAACCTTGACTAGAGAGACTTCTTTGTTCCTTATTCTACGAGTCTGATAGTCTAGGATTTCGACTGGAATGTCCTCATAGGAGAGGCTGTTCTGAACATCTAAGCTCTGAATAGGGACTACAACTTATGGGTTACCTATGTATTTCTTGAGCAAAGAAACATGGAAGACTAGATGAACTGAGGCTAGATCTGAAGGCAATTCAAGCTCATACGATACCTTACCGAAGCAACTAAGAATCTTGAAGGGACCGATATATCAGGGACTGAGCTTTCCTTTCTTGCGAATCTCTTCATTACCTTCATAGGAGAGACCTTTAGGTAAACAAAGTCATCAACCTCGAACTTAAGATATTTTTTTTGAATATCTGCGTAAGATTTTTGTCGGCTCTGAGCAGCCTGAAGTCTCTCTCTGATCAATTAGACTTTTTCTAGGGTATCGAACACTAAGTCAAGCCCTATGACTAAGGCCTCACTAAATTCAAACCAATCGACTAGAGATCTGCATCTCCTATTATAGAGAGCTTCGAATGAAGCCATATGAATACTGGAGTGATAACTGTTATTGTATGGAAACTCAATCAAAGGCAAGTGGTCATCCCAAATTCCCTTAAAGTCAATTGCACACGCCCTTAGCATGTCTTCTAGAGTCTGAATGGTCCTTTCTGCCTAATCATCTATTTGAGGATGAAAAGTTGTACTGAGATAAACTTAGGTACCAAGACCCTTTTGGAATGCCTTCCAGAAGTGAGAGGTAAATTGGGTACCTCTATCTAAGATAATAAATAATGGAATACCATACAATCTGACCAACTTTTTAATGTAGAGTTTGGCGTAATCCTCGATTGAATAAGAGGTATGGACTGGAAGGAAATTAGTTAACTTGGTCATTCTATCTATGATGATCCAAACTGAATTATGTTGATGACGAGTATGAGGCAAACCCATCTCAAAGTCCATGTTCATAACTTCCCATTTCTAAGTAAGAATAGTTAACTCTTGCATTAGACCACTAGGCTTCTGATGCTCTATCTTAACTTTCTGACATGTAGAGCACTTGGCCATAAATTCTACAACATCTCTTTTCATCTCATTCCACCAATAGATCTTTTGCAAGTTGCGGTACATCTTAGTGGCCCCTATATGAATAGAGTATCATGCACCATGCTCTTCTGCAAGAATTTTCTACCTTAAGTCATCTATACATAGATCACAGAGATAACCCTGACAACGAAGAACACCATCTCCCCCTTAGGAGAAAACCTCAACTTTTTGATCTCTGACTGACTCTTTCAACTTGACAAGGCTGGGATCTCTATCTTGCTTTTCCTTAACCTCAGAAACTAGAGATGATTCAGAACTATGAAGAACACATACACCACTCTCTGAAGAATCGACTAAGCAAACGCCTAGTATAGCAAGTTGATGAGCTTCTTGAGCTAACTTCTTCTTATCTTTCTCAACATGAGCAACACTACCCATAGAAATCCTACTGAGAGAATCAACCACTATATTGAGTTTTCCCGAATGATAGAAGACACTCATGTCGTAGTCGTTCAAAAGTTCTAAACACCTTCTCTGACGAAGATTGGGGTCTTTTTGAGAGAATACATACTGAAGGCTTTTGTGATTAGTGAAGACTTCTACATGAACTCCATAGATATAATGCCTCCAAATCCTTAAGGCAAAACACTACGGCTTCTAACTCCAGATCATGAATGGGATAATTCTTCCCATGGGGTTTAAGTTGTCTGAAGGCGTAGGCTATGAACTTACCATGCCGCATGAGGACACAACCCAAACCTACTCTGGATGCAACACAATACACTATGAATCCATCTGAACCATTTGGAAGAGCTAAGACTGGGGATAAGGTGAGTCGAGTCTTCAACTCCTAAAAACTCTTCTCACAAGGATCTGACCACTAAAATTGGACTTTCTTCTAAGTCAATCTGTACATAGGGGATGTGATAGAAGAAAATCCCTCAATAAACCATTTGTAATAGCCAGCCAACCTAAGAAACTCCTAATGTCTGATGGATATATGGGTCTAGGCCAGTTTCTCACTGCTTTGGTCTTTTGAGGATCAACTATAATGCCATTATCGGAAATGATATGACCAAGGAATGCTACTAACCTTAGCCAGAATTTACGCTTACTGAACTTGGAAAATAGTTGATGAGCTTTGAGAGTTTGAAGTACTATTCTGAGATAGTCTGCATGATCACTCTCTGTGTGTGAATAGACCAAAATATCATCTATAAAGACTATGACAAACATATCCAAGTACTGCTTGAACACATGATTCATCAAGTCCATGAAAGCGGTTGGGCCATTGGTAAGACCAAAGGACGTGGTTAGGAATTCAAAGTGACCATACCGAGTTTGAAAAGCCATTTTTGGAATATCACTTTCTTTGACTCTGAGCTACTGATAGCCAGATTTGAGGTCTATCTTAAAGAAATAGTTGGCACCCTAAAGTTGGTCAAACAAGTCATTAATTTTGGGAAGAGGATACTTGTTCTTGACTGTAACTTTATTGAGCTGATGGTAATCTATGCATATTCTAAGAGAACCATATTTCTTTTATACGAATAATACTAGTGCACCCTATGAGGACACACTAGGCCTAATGAATCCCTTGTATAAGAGATCCTTCAACTGTTCCTTCAATTCCTTAAGTTCTGTAGGTGCCATTTTGTATGGAAAAATAGATATAGGCTAAGTATCTAGAAAAAAATCAATGTCGAAGTCTATTTCCCTCTTGAGAGAAATTCCAGGAAGATATTTGGGAAATAATTCCAACTATTCATTCACGACTGAGACTGATTCAAGACTAATAGTTTTGAAACTTGTGTCCTTTACATAAACGACATAATAGACACACCCCTTAGATATCAATTTCCATGCCCAAAGGTAGGAAATAAGCTAACCTTTGAATGCTGAAATACAACCCTTCCACTTAAGGACGGGTTCATTCGGAAAACAAAATTAAACAATTCTATTTCTGCATTTAATTGTGGCATAGCAAGAATGGAGCCAATCAATTCCAATAATGACATCAAAATCAGTCATCTCTAATTCGACTAAGTCCACTGAAGTGACTTTCTAAAATACCATAATTGGACAGTTCCTGTATACCCGTCTAGCTATGATGGATTTAAACACTGGGGTAGAGACTGATAAGGGCTCTACTAGAATTTTGAGACTGACTCTGAAATTGGCTATTATATAAGGAGTAACAAAAGACAAGAAAGCTCCTAGATCTAGCAAAGCATAAACATGAACATAAAAGATCTGTAATATACCAGTAACCATATTAGGAGAATTTTTCTAATCCTGTTGGGTCTGGAGAGCATAGAGTCTATTTAGACGCTGCCACTAGTAGCACCGGAGTTAGCACCCTGCTGATTCGGGCGATCGAACTTAGTTGAGGAATAGAAATGACTTTGATAACCTAATTGGGGATAATGTTTAGCTATGTGGCTTGGCTTGCCATAAATGAAATAAATATCATTGCCAGCTCTGCAAATACCTTAATGGTGCTTGCCACATGTCTGACAAAGAGGATGAGTGAAGGCACCATTAATAATGCCTTGAGACTTAGAGCCTGGCGCTCAATCTCTGTTATTGTCACTGAACTTAGGATTTGGAGCATTGGCTGAAGAAGGATCTAGAACTGATGACTAAGGATAATACTGAGAATGATATCCTCTTTCTGATTTGGAGCAAAGTTGAAACTACCTGTCCTTGGTCTCTTATTCTGCTTCTCCTTCATCTTAATCTTATGCTTCTCTATCTACTGAGAATGAGTCATAAGCCTGGATATAGTCATGTCACTGTTCAGCATCAAAAATCTGAACTTATTCACAACACTATCATTCACCCCTGAAACGAACTTCCTTATTGATGTTGGGTGTATTTATGCATTCTAGCATGACTATTTTAGCCTTTTTAGCCTTGTTTTGAGGATTATTCATATACTATATGTGTTGATAATGATATAAATGAGCATTCATGTGTCAAAGTATGTTTTTACAATATTTAATGGTATTTTCGCATGAGTTTTGATTCAATTCGATCATTTAGAGTTCAAACGAGAAAACTAGTGTTACTAGCTTGAGCTAGATGTTGTCTAGTCTATCATGCTGGGTTCTAACATGTTTAATAATTTCCTGAGGTTTTTATTGTGTATATATATGTGAAACAACTTGTTGGTAATGTATAAGGGTCAATTGGATCAAGACAAGAGTCAAAACAATGAGTTAAAGTTCAAAGTGAAATTAGCCTATGCTTAGCTCGTGTTTCTAGTTTACCATGTTAGATTTTGTGTTGCTTTGAGCTTTGAATTGCTGTGTTTAATGCTTTAGGATTCTTGGTAAATGGATCATGATGATATATGAAGGATATACAAGCTTCAAGTCAAGTGGAAACAACTCAAAAGGACTCGAAATGACTCAATGGAAGCACAATACTCACCTTGATGAAAATTTCGACACCTGAAATGTTATGGGCAAGTGTTGGTGCATGAATAGTGTTCTGGGAGCATTCTAAGAGCCAAAATGTTCAGAACGGACCCAAAATTGTGGGTACGTATGACGCATGTTCCATTGTAGAGCAATATTGCATGCGATGCATGCTCCATTTTAGGGGTGCTTTTCCTTAGCCAAAATTTCAAAGGCTAATTCCGGTGAGGACATACGATATGCATGCGTTGCATACTCCATTCCGGTGCAGAATAGAATCCGACGAATGCTCCACTCCACCCCTAATAAATTGTTAAAAAGAAAATGTTAACACAAAGAAAAGGGGATTGGAAATTTGGGGAAAGTATAGAGCGGCAAAAGAGCAACAAATACCCTCATTTAGGGTTCTTCAATTTTATTTTCAACTTTTTCATTGTAATTTTAATTTTAGGTATGATTTATTACTTTTTTAATTTTGAATTCAATTATTAGTATCTAAATACCCTTGTTCTGGGGTTGAGGCCAAGAAAATGGATACTCTTTAATATTCTTGATTGTAGTTTATTTTTGGATTATCACAGGGATTGTTCTTAATTTATTGAGCTTACTATTTTAATGATTAGCTACCATTAAAATAAATCTATATTTTTATGTGAATCTGGGAGGAGAATCATAAGATAGAATGAAGAAATTAGGGAACAAGGTTCTTATCCTTTTATAAAATAAGGGATTTAAATTAGCATCTAGGATAGGGATATACCTAGAAGCCTTGTTTGGTTCAATTGCAAGAGGATAACTTATTGAATCTAGAAGAATTGTTGCATCTATGCGGGATGTAGTTGCAATGTTCAATAGATAAAAGATTTGAGGTCGGAAAACTAAAATCGTAGCATAAACCTTATGAATCAACAATTCGATAACCAATTAAACTGAGATAGGAATAGAGATTTGTATGATTGTTTGAAATGCCTCAACCCTAGGGTTTACTCCATTTAATTTCCCAAGATTTTATCTTATGCATTAGTTTAGATTATTTTTAATTTACAATTCTAAAACTTTATTTTCTACTCTCCTCAAATAGTTAAACTAGAATATGATAGGCAGAGAACGCAAGTCCCTCAGAAATCGATACTTGGGATTCCTTAAAGCTACTATATTACTTGATAAAACCATGTACACTTGTGTGTGCGCTTGGGCATTGCCAAGTTTTTGGCGCTGTTGCCGAGGACTTGTTACTAGCAACTATCTTATTTTTTAGTTTTTCTATATTGAGTTGTAAATAGCTTTTGTTTAGTTTCTTTTTATTTTCTTTAATTTCTATTTTTCTCATAATCTTCTTTAGATGTCATTCTTGGATAGATGGTCTTTGAGTGATGAAGAATTTCTCTGGAGGTAGCGGTATGGACTGCGTACACTCTACTCTTGCCAGACCCCACTTGATGGGAATACACTGGGTTTGTTGTTGTTGTTGTGGTAGTGGTGGTGGTCAAAGTGATCATTTAGAAGATATGTGTGATGTCAACCCCGATTCAGTAATGTTTGTGGGCTATGACCAATTGTAAAATATTAGAAATTACTACAATCGAATGGGGTTGAGTCAGACATAAATTTAATCATGGAACCAGCAGCAGTTTCAGCAGCAACTACTAAACATGCAGGCTATAACTCAAATGAGCAATTTGGAAGAGTTGATGACACAAATCTTAGCGTCTCAAAATAAACTGTTGGCATAGATAAATTACCAAAGGGAGGTTCCAGAGCAAGAGTATATCCAACCAATTGTAGAACAAGTTATTGATAATTTGAGAAAGTCTGAGTACTCGAAAATTGAAATTGTTGAAACTCGTAAGGAGTTACCACTACTACCATGTCTACAGTGGCTAAGCAAAGAAAAACATGGAAGAGGACGTTAGCCAACTTGTGGATCAAACATAAGAATCTCAGTCACTCAATTGTCATTTTTATCTTGAGACTGAAGTTGAGAAGGTGAATATAAGTGAAGGTGTTGAGGATAGTGTAACTTTTAAAGTAGGATTGGTTGGGCCTCATTCAAAGCACTTTTCTATATTATGTTTAGATGATGTCTTGTTTGTGGAATCATTTAAAATAGTGAAAGAGTGTGAAGATGAGGAACAAGAATACTATATTTTTAATTTTACACTAGACAAGCAACATAAAAACACACCTCACTTTAAAACCAAGTGGTTTACCATGCTTAATCCATTACTCGAATTCTTAATTTTTATACCACCTCCCTATAAGCTAGGCAAGAAGATGGATGCTAAGTTGGGGGTGAAATTTATATCCTCAAGGTAGAGGAAAAAGCACGATTAGGTCATGCCGCAACACTAAATTAGGAGCTTCTTGGGAGGCAACCCAAGCTAAGGTATGTTTTTCTTTTTAGTTTTTATTTGGGTTTTTACTTTACATAGTTTTTGTTTTTGGTTGAGTCACAGGATAATGGGAATTCTGAGTACCAAAAACTTTAGCTTGAAGCATGGAAAAGATAAAGTGTGGGTTTCCATGGATCTCATTCATGAGAAGATGCATCTAGCTAGGCCTAGAGGCCTCAGGGAGTATTTTTATCTCTTACTTTAAAAGTTCACTTTGGGGACAAAGTAGATGTTTAAGTATGAGGTGTGGAAATTCCCAAATTTTGGCTCAATTTAAAAAAATTTAGGTTAGGAATAAGTGCAATATTCTTGTTGGTTCTATTTGTGATTATATGATGCAAGTGAGTTTGTTTGTAAAAGCATGTTGAATTGTGTAAATTGCTATTTTTGAGACTCTTAGGCTCATGTTCTCGACTCTTGTACTTGTTGGCTTAAAATTGAATTCATTCCATTGGTTGGTTGGAATCTATAATGGTCCTATTGAGTTGAACATGTGCCATGTGAGTGTAAGGTATTTTGTGTATTCCTTGTTGCATGTGATGTCTAGAACTTGCCCGGTGTGTGTGTGAATCGAAATCAAGAATGTGGGTTTAGGAGATGATATAGGCATTTCTTTGATAGCCTTATTTTTACCGTTCTTTTTACCTACCCATGTGCATTATACTAGCTAAACCCCATAGAGCCTTTAACTTATTTTATTTGGCAACCTCATAACTAGCCTAATTCCTTCTTTGATAGACCATTATTTGATCCGAAAATCTCTTAAATGCTTTAATGAAAAATTGAATTAGTAAGGATTTTGAGAAATTGAAGAAGAAAAGGGTAAAATTGATGTCCCAAGGTGAGAGTTATTGGAGTATAATTGATGTGTGGTTAATGGTTGTGATATAAATAATGTTTGAAATATTTCCATGATAGAAAATAAAGAGAAAAATTGATTCATTTGGTAGTAACTATATGCACACTATGTGCTTGTGAAAGTTCTTAAGAGATATGGGGCAAAATAAAAGATATGGATGGATAAAAAATGGCGTAAATTTGGTTGTTGGAGATTGGTTTTAAATGTTCAATGTAGTGTATTAAATCACTTAAAGAGGTTAGTCACTATTCTTGGCCAAAATAGTTCCTACCCGTCCCTTAGCCAACATTACAACCGGAAAAAATCCTAAGTAATCCTAAGCTTTACATTTGACTATTAGTGGAACATTACACTAAGGGAAAGTCTATGGTTCAGTATGTGTAACTTGTGAATTCTTTGTAAGAGTGAGCACAATTTGATTCTTGTACCCATTGTTATAAATTTCATTATTGTGAGTGTTTATGGGTAACTATCTTGTTATGAGGGACACATTTTGATGAATATGGGTGATTTGTAAGATGTCTTTGACTGAATTTTGTGCATGGGTTTGCTACTTGTGGAGTCCATTCTTGAGGCTAGGATGTTTTGGGAGTAGGATTCTTGAGGTTTCAATTATGTATAACATGTTTGTGTAGAAACTTGCATTTGATGTATTCATTATAGAACTAGCTTAAATGTAATGCATGTAGTAGGAGTGTGGAGTCTATTCCACCCATGATTCTTATAGTTAAGAATTGTTCAAGGACGAACAAGGCTTTAAGTATAGGGTGGTGATGTTGGGTGTATTTATGCATTCTAGCATAACTATTTTAGCCTTTTTAGCCTTGTTTTGAGGATGATTCTTATATTATATGTGTTGATAATGATATAAATGAGAATTCATGTGTCCAATTATATTTTTACAATATTTAATGGTTTTTTTCATTATTTTTGATTCAATTCGATCATTTAGAGTTCAAACGAGAAAACTAGTGTTACTAGCTTGAGCTAGGTGTTGTCTAGCCTATCGTGTTGCGTTCTAACATGTTTAATGAGTTGCTAAGGTTGTTATTGTATATTTATATGTGAAATAACTTGTTGGTAATGTACAAGGGTCACTTGAATCAAGACAAGAGTCGAAACAATTAGTTAAAGATCAAAGTGAAATTAGCCTATGCTTAGCTCGTGTTTCTAGTTTGCTATGTTGGATGTTGTGTTGTTTTGAGCTTTGAATTTTTGTGTTTAATGCTTTATGATTCTTTTTTAATGGATCATTATGATATATTAAAGATATACAAGCTTCAAGTCAAGTGGAAACAACTCAAAAGGTCTCAAAATGACTCAACGGAAGCACAATACTCAACTCGATGCAAATTTCAACACCTGAAAAATGTTATGGACGACTGTCAGTGCATGAATAGTGATCTAGGCACTTTCTTCATTCCAAATTGTTCATAAGGGACCCAAAACAGTGGGTACGTATGACACATGCTCCATTACAGAGAAATATAGCATGCGACGCATGCTCCATTTCAGGGGTGCTTTGCTTTAGCCAAAATTTCAAAGGCTAATTCCAGTGAGGGCATGCGATATGCATTCATCGCATACTCCATTACGGTGCATAATATAATTCGACAAATTCTCCACTCCACCCCTGAAAAATTGTTAAAAAGAAAATATTAACACAAAGAAAAGGGGCTAGGACATTTTGGGGGAGTATAGAGTAGCAGAAGAGCAACAAATACCCTCATTTAGGGTTCTTCAATTTAATTTTCAACTTTTTCATTGTAATTTTAATTTTAGGTATGATTTATTACTTTTTTTTATTTTGAATTCAATTATTAGTATCTAAATACCCTTGTTCTGGGGTTGAGGCCAAGAAGATGGATACTCTTTAATATTCTTGATTGTAGTTTATTTTTGGATTATCACATGAATTGTTCTTAATTTCTTGAGCTTACTATTTTAATGATTAGCTATCATTAAAATAAATCTATATTTGTATGTGAATCCGGGAGGAGAATCATAAGATAGAATGACAAAATTAGGGAACAAGGTTCTTATCCTTTTATAAAATAAGGGATTTGAATTAGCTTCTAGGATAGGGATATACCTAGAAGCCTTGTTTGGCTCAATTGTAAGAGGATAACTTATTGAATCTAGAAGAATTGTTGTATCTCTGTGAGAGTTGTATTTACAATATTCAATAGATAAAAGATTTGAGGTCGGGAGACTAAAATCGTAGCATAAACCTTGAATCAACAATCCGATAACCAATTAAACTGAGATAGGAATAGAGATTTGTATGATTGTTTGAAATGCCTCAACCCTAGGGTTTACTCCATTTAATTGCCCAAGATTTTATTTTATGCATTTGTTTAGATTAGTTTTAATTTACAATTCTAAAACTTTATTTTATACTCTCCTCAATTAGTTAAACTAGAATAGGATAGGCGGCGCATGCAAGTCCCTAAAAGATCGATACTTGGGCTTCCTTTTAGCCACTATATTACTTTATAAGACCACGTACACTTGAGTGTGTGCTTGGGCACTATCAATCATCTTAGCCCTACTGTCTGCAACCACGTGAGGAGTGTATCTGGCTAATTAAGTAAACTTAAGGAAATACTCTTTCACCATCATGTTACCCTTTCTGAGATAGATAAATTCTAACACCTTATCTTCCTTCAGCTCTAGGGGAAAGAACCTATCAAGAATGGTAGAGGCAAACTCCTACCACTCAACTGACCCTACATCATCTACTCTCTCTGACTTCCACTGCTTGTACCAAGTATGAGCCATATTCTGCAGCTGATATGCAGCTAACTCAGCACTCTCACTAGAAGTCACCCCCATGATGTCAGTGACATTTTGAACTTGATCTAAGAATTTCTGCAGGTCCTCATCTAACTTAGGCCCTGTGAAAGATGGAGGATTTATTTAGGTGAAGTCCCAAATCCTAGATGCAGTAGAGTTGGCCACTGGGTTGGCTTGAATAACAGCTGGACACTCATTCTGAGAAGTGACTAACTGAGCAAGAGTAGTGAATGCAGCTCTAAACTCTGCATGAGAAAAATGTTCGCCCAAAGGATCTTCAGGCTAAGGGGCTGGCTGATTTTTGTTTCTTCTTATTGGAGGCATATTCTAAAATGGAAGAGAAAGGATTAGAATGAAAGTTTAAGTTGAGATTATACTCACCGGCACGACATGAATACTAAAAGAAGAGAAACTATTCCTAAACATCTCATAGCCTCCTGTACATTAATGTGGCGTGCAACATATCCTGTACAAGACTCTACTAGATGCGGCTTTCAGTTTCCTAGGATATTCTTGAACCTTAGGCTCTAATACCAAGTTTGTAATGCCCCGTATCTAATACCTGAAACGCTACACAGTGCTAATGATCTCGAAGGACCACTAGCTAACCCTTGACTAATATTTATACCTTAACACTGTATAAAATAACATAATAATAATACGGAATAAAGGCTGAAAGGCCATAAGATTCAAATCTAATAAAATGTAATATTTGTGTGGGGTATGAAATACCCAAAACAACTGAAAATAAACTGTCTGAAAACATAATAGTCTAGAAAGCCTATAACAATCTGAAATATCTGAATAGGGAGTTGATGGGACATGTCCCCAACTAACTCCAACTGCTGAAATAACTAAATGCTGAAGTGATAAAGATCCTCGACTGATGAGGACTCATAACTAGTCTGTCTACTAAAAGTCTGCAACCCTACTGCTACTCTGGATCTCGATTGTAGGAACCTATGGCATAAAATAAAATACCATAGCGGGAATGCGTCAGTACGATGGAATGTACTGAGTATGCAAGTGGGGTTGGATAAATGCATAGGGTTTATATGCATGAACTATACTGACTGACTAACATGAATGTGAGAATACATACATAAATACTAGACTGGAACTGATACCGAATTAACATAAATACTAAGTCTGACTACTAATAACAGAAGTATTGATAACTGATATAACATGATACTAATATCTTATAACATGAGTGACTATATCTAACAGTCCTGATTCTGATAGAACTAGCTGATATCTGTACTATACTGAGTTGACTGTATCTGACAGTCCTGATATTCGAAAGAACTATCTAAGTTCCATTAGATGAGACTGATACTAAGATTGTGGGAAGTGTTTATCTAACTGACATACCCCAAATGTGCTATTTTATCTAAGTTGGGGTCTAATAACTACCCTGACTGGAAGGGTGTCAATACTGCGCCACTGGTAAGGACAACTATGAGTGACCCTTATCTAAAATTATCTTAATAAGAGAGTGGTAGAACCCTAATCAGATAGTGTTTATCCACCTCATCAACCCTTAATCTTACATTGTTGATATCTCAACCTATGCTGGCTACATAGTTCTGGAATGCAAGGATTGTTACCAGGAATCACACCCTTACTCTGATAGTATGTGATCCCACCCTTGGGTTCGCTCGGTGCTGAATACTACTCCCATCTAAATAGACAATGATCATAATTAACTGAGCTTGACTAAGTTTACTGAATTTTGTTAACTGACGGAATGCTACTGAATTTGTTAACTAACTGAGTTTATGGGATTTCTGAGAATACTGAATTACTAAACTTTTCTGAGTCACACGACTAACCGAGTTCGATGGATCATAGCTTGACTAAGGATATCATGAAAATATTACACTGGCTCTAGGTACACAGCTATATATTTTGGGTAAAAGTACCCCCATGACTAGATAGAAGGAAACTGACATGACTTGACATTCAGGAGTAGATGACCAACATTAACTCCATACTATAATATCTTGGGGGATATCATGAATCACATGTCATTCATAACCTTTTATGTAACTAGGATGCCAGTAATCATGGCATGATTTCATACTTTTTGTCTCATGAACATTTCATCAAAACAACCACAATGCATATCCATATAGTGGAAGTCATGTAAAACATAAGTAAATAGCATGCATTTGTTATTCAAGTCAAGATTGAGTCCCAATACATGATTTCAATTCACTTTGGCATTTTATCAAACACCTTGCATGCACAACATAGGCATAGGCGTAATTCATCATATTTATACACCATAACCACAACATTCATGGATTTCATCACATACCCTGCCATAGTATCACAATTAACATATAAAGATTACATCTTTGAATCATAAAACAATATAAGCATGATCAAAATCAAATCAAAATATGAACATCATAGTACTTAGTTTAAAAAAATAGGGTTCTTGATCATCATGGATGAAAGGAGTCCATGAATGAATACTATGCATACCTTAGATGGAAGATTCTTGATGATTAACGGAGAAATCCCTTGGTTCTAGAAGCTCCTATGAAAACTCTAATTTATTCTTAAGAGGATTTTGAAATAAAGGAGTATACTTTGGTGTTTTTGAGCCTTAATACCATGTTTTTTATATATATAGGGGTGGTAGAATGACCAAAATACCGCTCAAAGCATGGAGGTGAAATGCTGAAAAGTGGGACAAAAGGCTACAGGCAGGGCAGTGCCCTACTTAGACCCTAGGAGAGACCAGGGCGATGTCCTACTTAGAGAGAGGTTAATAGATGGGCGGCGCCTCACCAGCGCCTTTAGCTACTGGTTTGAACCACCAAACAGTCCCTTAGGCTATTTCAAAAATTCTTAAACTTTGTCGAGATGTACCCTTGACTTCCCCGATCACAATACAACTTGAAAATCCAAAAACTGAGGTTGGGAAGGTCATCAAATAAATCCCTGAAGTTTGGAGGCTTGAAATGAAACTAAGTATTGAACACTTAGCAAAATTTTCTAAGTGTTGAAGCTTGTAAAGCTCAAGAAGCTGAATTTTAAACTGAGTATTTTACAGGATCTTACATTTATGCATGTCAAGTTTTGAGAAGGGACCAATAGTTGGGATCATTGCAGAGATCCAATAGCGGTTGGACTTAAATTTAAGTGTGCATTGAACTCTGAAAATGCCTTTGAAACCTCACACTACATCAATCAAGAATGGAAGATCAATAAAAATTCCCCTGTCCCAAATTTCTATGAAAAGGTTGTTCGAGAAAATGATTATACGCAGAAGGAGAATGTATTCAAGGTAAAACTGAGTTATGAAAGACTATAATATCTGAAAGCTAATTGAAGAGGAGATATAGGGTAGCAAGGAAATTTTAGCGAATCTAGCCGATGAAATTATCTTAAAACATGAGACATCTGAATCAAGTGTAAATATAAAAGTGTATCTAGTAATGTAAATTTGTCTGTTGTTTCTTAGAAAGAAAAATAGTATAGATGGACACTTTGCTAGGGAGCTATGATTAGGAAGTGTGGTCGGGATTATCACCGAGATAGAAAATATGAGAAGCCCAAAAAAGCAGCCTCACAGGCATTGAGGGTTGAAATGATGTATATTAAGTCTAGAAAACTTACGCCAATAGCAACTGTAGTTAAAATAAGGAATCTAAGCGAAGGCGACAATTTCTAAATTTTGAATTATACCTTATGCATTCTTGTTTGTGGTTTTAATCATGTCCACTGTCGTTGACCTGATTGGAAACACAAATAAGATTGAAAGACAGATTGAGCATCATTACTTCCTTAGCAATATGGAGATAATTGATTGTGTTTTCTAACCTTAGAGTGTTTTCAACATTCCTTAGAGAAGATTAGAGGCTTACTGTAGTATGTGAATCCGCATAATTTTCAAGCTTGCCTCCAGCTTGCTGATTTAGTATTCAAGATCATCGTTACCATCTTTGAAGTTGGTATAGAGTTCCTGATCTCTTGTGAGCTCGATCAGGAACACTAGCTTCAAAGTTGCGGCATTGTTCAAGCCTTTAAAACACTTTCTTTGGAAGCCTTAAAGGATACATAGAGGGTCATTGTTTATGTTTTTAGGTCAAAATGTGTTGATGCACTTTCAAGATATGGTCCCAATAGTTGAATAGCTCACTTTTATTGAGCATTTCTCAACCAACCTTCAAGGGATTTGATATATTAATAAGGAAGGAGTTACGTAACATTCGATCTAAACTGACTCTACCAAGCCTATCAAACATTATGTAATTCTGGGCTCATTACCATATCAAATAACTTTTCCCGAGTTGGTGGATACATCAAACAAGCTCAATCTCTCAGCCTTTCTACTGATCGCTCTTCTCAAAAATAAATGACAAGATATCCTCCTTGCAAAAGTCAACACCGTCGATAGAAATCTTGTCTGAGCAAAAGTTTATGGAAGGCATTATTTGTAATCTATCAATATCAAGGAAGTCTAGTCTAGCAATCTTCAGAATACATTCAAAAATAAGGAAGATTTGAGAAATGACTACACATAATTATGGCATCAACAACCTCACTATATTCACTCCTCATACAAAATAAAAGGCAGAAATATTTTCATCTGCATTTGAATTTTATTTTTTTAACAAACCAAACAAAGATGAACAAAATCAAGCATTCAGTTTGTCCTTCCTATTCCTCCCCTTTTTATCTTCTTAACTTTTTTAGGTCATATTGTTCTTTAGTGGCCCTTGTACATTGCTCAATAGAGAAAAACAGAGGAGTTGAAATTTTTATTTTTTGGAAACTTGAACAAAATCCAAAATTGCTGGGGAGGTGCCTTTTAGTCTGATTAAGTGCCCATAATTTAAATAGATCACTTATCTGATGCATCAAATGATTAATCTGTTCCAACAGAATAGTCATCTATTGCATTAGACTAGTTATCCATTGCATCAGACTAATTATCTGTTGCATCAGACTGAGGGGCACCTCCCTATCAATTTCAGATTTTGCTCAAGTATCAAAAAAATTTTCAAATCCTCTATCTTGCACTGTTGAGCAATGTACAAGGTCCATAGAAGAACAACATGAGCCAAAAATATTGAGAAGATAAAAAGGGGAGCAATAGGAAGGACAAACTGAATGCTAGATTTAGTTCAGCTTTGTTTGGTTTGTTCAACAAATAAAATGGAAATGCAAATGAAAATATTTCTGCTTATTCTTTTGTACGAGGAGTGAATCTTGTGAGGTTTTGATGGTAATTATGTGTAATCATTGTTGAAAACTTCCTTATTTTTTAATGTATTCTGAAGACACTCGCACAAGACTTCCTTGATATTGAGAGACAATTAGTCATGCCTTCTCAAGACTTTCATTGTGGAAAGAATTTCTATCGACGGTGTACACTTTTGCATGGGGATATTTTGTCCTCTATATAGGAGAAGAGATATCAGTAGAAAGGCTGAGAGATTGAGCTCGTTTGATTTTTCTACCAACTCGGGCAAAGTTTTTTGATCGGGTAATGAGCATGGAGTTATGTAACATTTGATAGGCTTGGTAGAGTCAGTTTATATCAAACATTACATAACTCCTTTCTTATTAATTTATCAAATCCCTTGAGGTTTGGTTGAGCAATGCTCTATAAAAGTGAGATATTAAACTATTGGGACCACATCTTGATTGTGCATCAATACATTTTGACCTAAAAACATATAAAGTGACCATACATGTATCCTTTAAGTCTTCTAAAGAAAGTGTTTTGAAGGGCTTCTACAATGCCACAACTTTGAAGCTAGGGTTCCTGATCGAGCTCACAAGAGATCAGGAACTCTATACAAACTTCAAAGATGGCAACGACAAGCTTGAATACCAAATCATCAAGCTAGAGGTAAGCTTGAAAATTATTGGGTTTCACATACTACAGTAAACCTCTAATCTTCTCCAGGAAATGTTGAAAGGATGCAAAGTCTAAAAAAACATAATCAATTATATCCATATTGCTAAGGAAGTAATAATGCTCAATCTGTATTTCAATCTTATTTGTGGTTTTGATCAGGTCAACCGTAGTGGACCTGATCGAAACCACAAACAAGAAGGCATAGGATGCAATTTAAAATTTAGAAATTGTCACCTTCTCTTAGATTCCTCATTTTAACTACAGTTGTTGATGGCGTGAGTTTTCTATACTTAATATACATTATTTCAACCCTCGATGCCCGTGAGGATACTTTCTTGGTCTTCTCCTATTTTCTATCTATGTGATAATCCCGGCCACACTACCTAGATGCCGCTCCCTAGAAAAGAGAGCATCTACACTATTTTTCTTTCAAAGAGACAACAGACGAATTTTTTACTATCCAATACAATTTCATATTTGCACTTGATACAATGTCTCATGTTCCAAGATAGTTTCATCGGTCAAATTCGCTAGAAGTTACTTTATACCTTATGTATCCTCTTCAATTAGCTCTTAGATGATATAGTCTTTCTCCAATTACCCATTTTCCCTCGAAGGCACTCTCCTACCGCACCTTCTGGCGTATAATCATTACCGCAAGCAACCCAACCATATAAATTTAGGCTAGGTAAATAACTATATTGGTTTCCTATTCTTATTAGATGCAGTTCTAGGCTTCAAAGGCCTTCTCAGAGTCCAATGCACCCTAAAATGTTAGTTCAATCACGATTGAATCCCTTTATAAAGACACCAAATCTAGATCCCTTCACGATGCTTGACATATAAACATGAGCAACAACTGACATTAAATCTTAACAGGATATCAAAAATATATTCATGGTCCCTCAGCCTTATGAGTTCAGACATACCAAACTTAACTGTAAAAATTGTAGATATCTTGTTTGAATGATCAGTGACTAATCAGTAAAAATAGCATCCATAAAATCATTATACTCTATGTGTGTTTCCAAAATAACATTATCAATAATACATACCTTCCACATATGAAGTGATTCCATCTACATGCAGCTTATTGCTCCGAACCCATCTTTACTGCAGACTCTTGTGTTGGTCAGGAAAAAGTTAATCAACTTTTAGTTCCTTAAATCTAAGCTGAAGAGAAAAAAAATGACATCATAGAAAGAACGTTATCCATCTGTTGCATCAGATATGGAGTCTGTTAAAATAAATATAAAGTCTGTTGCAACAGATGTGAAGACTGTTACAACAGATATGAAGTCTGTTAGAATATATCAAACAAGCTTTGATGGTGGTTTTATTTGTTCCAACAGTTGCTCTGTCTATTACAATATTAACAATAGCATAAACTCTAAATTAATAACAAATAAAAAACATCAACAACAAAGAAAACAACATCATATGTTCCAACACCATCAACAACATCATCAACAAAAAAAGAAGCATCATCCTATGCTCCAACACCATCAAAAACATCAAACCACAAGTTCCAACAATGCCAACCCCACCAACAATATCAATAACAGCATCAACAACAAAGAAATAAACAAAATACATACAATAAAAATGATACTTCCAACAAGGCTTTTAAACTTCTCCCAACAGATGACTTTTTCCGTATATTTTAATAAACATTATTAGTTCATTTACTCAATACTTAAAAGTTCCTTCAAATTTTTTAAATAAATATGATATGGTTAAATAACACTTAAATATAAAAAAAGATGTAATAACTTGCAAGGAAGAAGACGAGAATAAAAAAGTAATAGTGAACCATATCTTAATGTCAAAAGGGGATCAAAACAACAGTTTTAGTCAAGGAAAGATATGGATTTATTTAGATTCAAAAGGATCTGTATGAGAAATAAAAGAGAAAAGAAAGAAAAAATAAAAGGTTTTGATAATCCTAAAGAGGAGAGAAAGAAAACAATGAGAGATAAATAAAATAAATTTAGGGATGCAGCTGAAGGAGAAGAGATGAGATAATTCTAGATGTGTTGTTTACATAGACGTGGGTTTTCAATATTCATTACTTAATGAACTCATTCTTGAGTTATCCAAGAAATATTTTTACCGCCTTTAGTAGTACTACTTTATCTACTCGGTAGAAGCTTGCTTTATATAATTAAAAAAACAAATATTATAAAACAGATATGTTATATGTTGCAACAGATATCAATATCTATTTAAAAATCCCATCATCTTAGTCATTTGTGACAACAGATGCAAATGTACATTTGATAACTAAATCAGATATGTCATCTATTGCAATAGATATGAATATCTATTTGAAAATTTTCAACAGCTCAGTCGTTTGTTGCAATAAATTTTATTGTAATTAATTTAGGTGGAACAGGGGATGAATGAATGAGTTAAAATTTAATTGAGTCTTTGCAATTACATGGTGTAGGTATTGCGTTCATCCCAAACCCAAGTCATCGATCGATCACTCTAAGTTGAAATGAGCTCTCATTAACTTAATGTTAAGATAGTAGGGGACCTAAATTGATTTATGTGGAACTAGGGATAAATTGAGCTCACAGGTTCAATTATAAATCCAATTGAGTTTTTGCAATTGCATGGTGTTGGTATTGTATTCATCCCAACCTGAGTCGTCGATCGATCACTCTGAGTTGAAATAAGTTCTCATTAACTTAATACTAAGATATTATGGGACCTAAATTGTTTTAGGTGGAACTAGCTATGAATGAATGAGCTCACAGGGTCAACTACAAATCCCATTAAGTCTTTGCAATTGCATGGTGTTGGTATTGCATTTATCCCAAACCAAGTCGTCGATCGATCGCTCTAGTTGAAATGAGTTCTCATTAACTTAATGTTAAGATATTAAAGGACCTAAGTTGATTTATTTGGAACTAGGTATAAATTAATGAGCTCACAGGGTCAACTACAAATCCAATTGAGTCTTTCCAATTGCATGGTGATGGTATTGCATTCATCTCGACGCGAGTCGTAGATCGATCACTCTGAGTTGAAATGAGTTCTCATTAACTTAATATTTTAAAGACTACATCTTTGAAAATTTTTAAAATTAATTAAGATCAATTCGGACCAAATTAGCAATTTCAAAACTTGTCATTCTTTTCCAAAATTACAAATCAACTCATACAAATCATCCATTTGAGTGAAAAACTTTTCATTTTAAATCTGAAGTTCTCGCTCTTCTCTCTTTCTCTCTCAATAATACAGACAACATCTACTCAACATATTTCTCAACTCTTCAAAATCGATCGATTTTCTTCCCATTTATGACCATATATAGTTGTTATTTTTGACTTCATTTTCATTTGTATCCATCACTTTCTCTATCTTTGTAGGTAACAGATAGAAAAGAGTTCTACATTTGTTCTTTATTCTAAACAAATTGGGCTTTTTAGTTAATGATGAAAAAGAATACCTTTAGTTGTACTATCTTTGAGAATGAGTTAATAATTTTGAGTTTTAATGCTAAAAAAGTAGGAAGCACACAAAAAACCCTAGTTTTTGTTTCAGTGTTTTGTTGAGTGTCATGGTATTGTTGGATGGTGTTTATGGTGTTATTGGTGGATGTTTTTAGTGGTATCGGTATTTTTGTTTTTGGTGGTGATGGTGTCAGTGGTTTTGGTGTTGGTATTAGTGCCATTGGTGGTGGTCTTGGTGTCATTGGTTGTGGTAGTGGTGGTCCACTGTTGTAATGGATGGAAGATCTGTTGGGAGATATTAAATAGTTCTTTAAATAGATTCCCCATCTGTTCCAACTGATGGGTTATCCGTTGGAATATTTTTTTGTAATGTACCATAGAATAATTTATTAAAATTTGTCCATCTGTTGTAACAGGTGGAATATTGTAATACCTCGTAAAATCCTACGTCCTAAATTCATCTCATTTGGATTTACAAGCTTCAAGACTTGAAAAATTTTGCTAAGTGTTCAACACTTAGTCTCATTTTAGACCTTCAAACTTCAGGGATTTATTTGACGACCTTCCCGACCTCCGTTTTTGAATTTTCAAGTTGCATTGCTATAGGGAAAGGTCGTAGTACATTCCGGGTAAGTTTCAGAATTTTTTGGATAGCATAAGGGCATGTTTGGATTTCTAAAACAGTAGCTCCTCGTGATAAGGGGGTGTCTCCCAGCCTAGAGCACTACTCTAAGGCAGGCGTTGCCTGCTAATAGCGGCGGACTATCCAAGCGCCGCCTGGAAAGTTTGGTAGGTGCCCAGTTTTTAAGAATTCAACCTCCGAGCATTTAAAGATATTTTGGTCATTTTCCCTACCCTATATATAGTCTTAAAAATGGGATTTAGGTCCACAAGCACCAAAATATACTTGTTTTGCTGAAAATCTCTCAAGAACCATCAAGAACAAGTCTAGCGTTCAACTGGGGGTTTCAAGAATCATACTAATTTCATCGTAAACTTCATGAATTCTTAATCTCAGGTATGCATAGTGTTTATCCACGGATCCCTTTCATCCATGGAGCTCGAGAATCAACTTTTAAATGATAAATTATGACTCTCATGATGTTTGGTGATTGTGTTCATGTTGATGGTGAATATTGTGTTTCTTAAGATGGTGTCTTGATATATTTCCATGAAGTATGTGATTTTTATTGGTTGAAACCCATGAAATTTTGGGGTTGTAGATGGTTAATTTAATGGACACACCTATGCCCTAAGGAGTGCATGCAAGGTGTTCGATAAAATGCCTAAAATGCCAGAAATCATGTGTTAAGGCTTAGGGGTGAACTATATGGTAAATTCATGCTAGTCTATTGTGTTCAAAGGGTTCACATGTTTTGGTTGTGCAATATATGTGTTAATAAAATGTACATGATGATTGGAGAATGGGTTTATAGTGTGACCATATGCATTCCATGTTATGTACAAGATCATGATATTGAGGTACCATATGAGTTATTCCCAATTATTACAATATGAACTAAATGTTACATGCTCGTCATTCCCTAATGCTTACTAGGTTTCCACGTTATCGTTAGGAAATGCGTGTGTTGTCGGGATTCCCATGACATTAGAATATGAGATTTATGACTTGATTATAAGCATTCCCCTTTCATGTTAGATATTATGATGACTATGTACTTCATGAATCCCCCTCGCTCATGTATTATGGATTGTTATTGATGGTCATGTACTCAAGTCAGTCATGTGTGTAAGTTTTCTTCCATCAAGTCCTGGGGGTACTTGTACCCAAAAACTATAGTTGTGTGCCTAGAGTCAGTTTCATGTTCCACGATATCCTCAGTCAAGCTATGTTCCATAGACTTCAGTTAGTCAGGTGACTCAAGAAATTTCAGAAATCTCATGATCTCAGTTCAATATCAGATGTCAGTAGTATTTTGTCCGTCAATAAAATTTTAATAAACTCAGTCAATGTATAGATCAGCTAATCATGTTCTGAGTCTAATCATATGGGAGCAGAAATTAGCACCGAGTGAACCCAAGGATGGGAACACACACTGTCAGATGAGGGTGTGATTCTTAGAAATCATCCTTGCGTTCCAGAACTACGTAGCCAGCATAGGTCAAGACATCAATACCTGTCAGTTGAGGGTAGATAATGTGGATTAACCAATCAGATTAGGGTCCCACCATTCTCATTAGAGTACTTGCCAGATTAGAGCACTTACAACTTGTCCTTACCAGTGGCACGGTATTGACACCATTCCAATCAGGGAAGCAATTGGACCCCAGTTCAGTTATATTAGCATATATGGGGAATGTCGGTTAAATCACTACCTCCTACAATTTCAGTCTCAGTCTCAGTAAAAGAACTCAGATAGTTCTTTGGAATACAGCATATCAAGACTGTCAGATACAGTTAAATCAGATATAGTACGGGACTCGTATAGTTCCATCAATTTCAGGACTGTCAGACATAGTCACCCATGTTATCAATTATCAGAACTCAGTTATCATGTTTTACAACCCTAGTTACTATGTTTTATGTATGTACTCTCATGTTCATATTAGTCAGTCAGTTAGCATTGCTCATGCATATAAACCCTTTCATTTAGCCTACTTCACTTATATACTCAGTATTTTTAGTTATACTAATGTATTTGCGCTATGGTACTTTCTTTTTATGTTACACCATAGGTCCAGATACACGAGCCCCAGATCAGCAGCAGCAGTAGCAGTAGTACCTCAGTGCCCATATTTGCAGTGAGTCCTCTTCATTCGAGGATAATATGGCATAATCATTTATTATTTTCAGTTAGTTTTTTGGTTACAGAGTTAGTTGGAACATGTTCCTTCAACTCCTTTTTTAGACAGTATTTAGAGGCTTTCGGATTTAGATTCAGAGTTCAGTTATTTCAGATGTTTTGGGTATTTGTTACCCCATATGGATGTTAAATTTTCCTCAGATTTATTATTCAGCCGAACCTTATGGCCATGTTCATGTTTTCCGCACTATATTATGCAGCTTACAGGTACAAATATCAGTCATGGGTTAGCTTGTGGTCCTTCGAGGTCATGGGCACCATGTAGCAATCCGATTAAAAAAATTGGGGCGTTACAAATATTTGTTGGGAGATATTAAATAGGTCTTCAAATAGATTCCCCATCTATTCCAACTGATGGGTTATCCGTTGGAGTATTTTTTTTGTAATGTGGCATAGAATAATTTATTGAAATTTGTCTTACCTTTTTTTAAAAAAATTATGCAGAAATCAAATGCAATGTATTTTTGTTTTTTCATTGTTTGTAGGTAAAATATGTCTCCCAACAGAAAAAAAAAACTCAAAGTGGGTAAACTTCTTACCACCCAACAAAAAAGGCTATAGTACAGATAGATTTGGAGGAACTCCCTAAACAATCTCAGTCAGGGGAAAATCAAGCTGTGAAAAGTGATAACTCCTCCTCACCAATGGGGCATGAAATAATATCAAAATTCCAGCATGATTCTGTCAAAACAATTAGTATCGACAGGTTTCGAGTTTTGATGCCGATGAATAGCCCTGACAAAACAACTGGTGATCTTGTACTTAAATGTCAGTTGGGGAAAGGTTTTGAAGAACTTAGGATTATTATGAAGAATGAAAACATAGATGGACTTTTTAAGAAAAACTGCTTTGCATAATTTCTTGAGCTGCCTAAGGACCACACTATCCATTTCCCAATGAACATGGTATATGGCATTCTCAAGCACAGGATCAAGTATGTGAGGGGTGATAAAGATTTGAAGGAGGGAAAAAATATGGATGAAATCCGGATCAACTACTATGGCATGCCGATTTGTTTTGGATTGAAAAAGTTTGCCATAGTGACGGGCTTGAGTTGCAATCACCTAGAAAAACCTCTCATCAAGGAAACACCCCACAAAGGGTCCAACAAACGCAGGGTAAAAAAAAAGGGTTATTGGGAATTCTTGGACCTAGATACAAAGGGGAGAATTTATAGCGGATCTCGAGAATAAAAATATACCAAAGAAGTACAGGGAGAAATTGTGCTTAGTTTGGTTTGTCCATTCTATTTTATTGGCAGGAGAGGTCAAAAAAGTCTCGCTTGCTGATAACTTTGACAAATTTAACAATTATCTCTGGGGATAGGACAGCTACTACTTGACTGTTGAATATTTACTGACAAAGCTATCTCCAAAGACGACCACATTATCGGCTTTCCTTGGGCTTTCATGGTAAAATTGATCACTATTTTACCCATCCATTAATTTATATTAAATATAGTTACTATGACTTTTTTTCCTGCTTCCTATTTATATTTTTTAGGCTTGAGCATGTGAAGCCATTTCTCCCCTCCGAAAGCAGTTCAAGGTTTACCTGGATGAGGTTTCTCATCCAAGGATCCTCAGGTGGTTAGCTGCAACAAAGAGCAGCAAAAATATATTAAGGATTTTTATCTCTTTAACCCTCTGGATAATGTAGTACGTCTTCTTTCAACTAGAATAAATTTCCTCAAAGAAAGATATTGAAATAGATATTCCATCTGTTGCGACAGATGGGTCATCTTTTGCAATAGATTATCCGTCAACTATAACTGGTGTAACAAATGGGTAATCTGTTGTGACAGATGATCCATATTTCTAATAGATTAACCATCTTTTTCTTAGGTTCTCTGAACTCGACTCAAAAAATTACCTATCTACTGCAAATTATGCAACAGATGGGTAATCTAATGCAATATATTCTAAATTTGTTATGAAATACAGATCAGCTGTTACGGCAGCTAGATCACCTGTTGCATAAGTTAGTTGTTTTAACATCCATATAACCCAACTGACTGCACATTATTATTATTATATGATTTAAATGCTCCCTATCTTTTTTATAGGTTGTGCATCCTTGGATCGTGCCTAGCATTGATGAGTTAGGGATGACTTCTTTTCTTACTCTAGGTCCCACTGGTTGAGTTAATAAAGATAAAATTGGTCGGAGTAACATCCATAAGAAGAAAAGTTAGGCAAGGTCAGCCTAATGTTGAAGCTCTTCATGACCAACCTAAAACTACAGCAGATCTGGGTGCTTCTTCTGGGGGTGTTGCTGGTGGAGTTGTTGAGGATAGTGGCAGCCATCCTGCTACTGCTGCTACTGCCATTCAAGATTATAAGCATGTTGGTCCTCAGCAAAAAATAAAAACCCCTTGAATAGGTCCCTCTCACCCCTACACTGATCTCTCCCACCCTTACATAGTCCCTCACAACCCTCTTCACCCTCATGTTCTTATTGCAAATGCAAAGTGTGGAAAGATAGAAAGGATAAACTCCTTAAAAAGGTAGAGGATATTACTAAAGCTATTGAAGAGTTGAAATCCAGGAGGGGTGTCATACCATCCAACAAGGTGAGGGAGTCATGGACTCCTACATTGGAGATCGGGAGGAAAAAAAGAAAAATTAGACAAATTCTCTCTGTTCAGAAAACAAAAAAATTGAAACTGCTCCAGCTCCAAAAGTTGTTGAAGTTCAGGGGGCCACTGAAGAAGAAGGTGACATATTTCCAGCATTGGCAAGGAAAATAAAAAGGAACTAGAAGAAATCATGAAGACAAAATTTCAAAAAGAATACACCATGTATTCATTTGCCGCTAAAGACTTCATGAATATGACAAATATGCGTGTGTGGTACGAGGATAATGTAAGTTTACTTTGACTAACCTAGATATCATATCTACTCTATGAAGAAGAAGCAACCAGCAGATATGTAAGCTTTTGTAACAGTTAGGTATTCTATTAAAACATAATACACATTTGTTGCATAAGTTGCGGTAGCTGGGTAATCTGTGATCTGATTCAGAGATCCTCTGCAAAAGAATCTTTTCACAGTGTTTTTATTCTTTACAATTACTAACCTATTTAAAAAATTTATTCTTATACCATAGTATGTTGATGAAATTCTCTACCTCATGAGGGGTAAGAAATTAGCGTACCCGGAAGCTTATGATGCTACCGATGGGATAATGGACCTCAACTTCTACAACTATCTCAAGGATAGGTATGTTAATCTCCATGAGCTAGCTGTTACTGGTATCTAGAGATTTGATAAGTTAGTTTCAAATTTCCAATGGGATGAAGACTTGATTAACTTTATTAGAGGGAAGAGGTCATATCCATACGGCAAAAGCTGAACCAAGGCAAAGAAAATCCTTGCAGTCATGAACATGATAGTCAAACATTTTCTCACTGTTCAGATACTACTCTACGAGGGAAGGATTAAGATTTCTGACTGCAACTTACCTATCTTTGACGAGGATAAGTTTATAACCCACGTTTAGGCACTTTTGAAGTTGTTACCCAAGTTGTTGACGCAGAGTAAGTTGATGGATCATTTTTCGGTCGAAGTCTTGATGAAGGAATCATGGGATTTTGATGGTCAAAATAAGAACATCTAGCTCCTAAAAAATAAAATTGGTATAGCGTGTGGGCCGTACTCGCTTGCATACATTGAGTGTTTGTTGACCGGCACAAATATGACTGGTGTATGCAACACCATTGTGAAAAAGATGCAATGAGTCTGGGAATATGTAGTACTAACTAAATGGTTGGAGCCCGTGTATAAAGAAGAATATGTACAAAGACAGATACGAACACGATAACAATTTTTCATTTCAAGCCACTTCATTTTACATGTAGTGGAAATAATTTTATGTCTGGCCAAGTTGAATTTTATAATGAAATAGATTTTATATCTGTTGTAACATATATAATACTTTTTGTGATATATTGATTATATAATGGAATAGGTTGGTCATCTATTGCATTATGCAGATGTTTCCCAATCTATCTGTTGCAACAGATATATAATCTGTTGCAACATATAATCTATCTGTTGCAACTGATAGGTAATTTATTGGTACAAATCAAGAAATTAGGAAGACTTGTTATATAATTTCCAGCAGATAACCTACGTGTTGCATATCATGTTGCAACATATGTCTAAATTTGTTTGATAAGATATGTCGTCTGTTGCAATAAATGTATTATCTATTACGATATATGAATCTAGTATTCCATTTCAATTAACATGTTCAAAACTAAGGATTAAATTATATTCATAGACGACATAAAATAAATTGAAACCTTCAAAAATTACATGAAATAACTTAATAAATAAATGAAATGTAAAAAATCATTATGGGTACAAATGACCTACTCTATAAAAAAAATCAACAAGTTAAACCAAGGAGGATAGGTTATTATATTGACGGACTCAATCTATAAAGATCTAATCAATATGTACAAGTTGTTCCTTATCCGGTGCTACAGAATTCGGCTTCGGTCATCGTGGATCTTTAATGACACTTGTGTACGACTTTTAAGCTTTTGCTTCTCCGTACTTCCATAAAATAGCAGCATATCTTTTGTAGAGTAATCCAACATCAAGTCCATCATTTGGTACTTGCAATCCATCGCTCAAATACTCGGAGTAGGTGGCAACAAAAGGACCACAATCCCTGCATTTTAAAAAACAGATAATCCATATCTTGTAGTTCATGTAAGCGTTGTGAAATTTGTGAAATAAAACTAAATCATTGATACTTAAACTTACAGGATACCAATGGTTTGTTGAGAAATTCCTTCAACATATTATATATCAAATGGATTACCCATTTTATCTCGGTATGCTTGAATCGTCGACCAATCACTACGAACCTTTCAGTCCAAAAAGCCACTAATAACAAGGTAAGTAGGAAATATTTTGGCCAGCTTTAGTATCTCAGACAATGGCCCAGAATATCTCCTTAGGGACATCGATTCATAAACTCAGATGTGCCTCTCTTTTAGAACGACGACAGCCAACACCCAATGGAATTCATCACCATAATTAATTGGGATGTACACTTCATCGACCAAATTCTAAGGTAAGCCAACTGGGATGCTAAAATGTTTGATGAGGTTGATTAAACATTCCTCATTTTGGGAAACTTTTGGATATTGTTGACAATACCTATCGTAGGAATTATTAATGTAAACTTTGTACAAACAATTGCCTGTCGTGTATCTATATTTTTATTATGTTTGTAACTAGGATGTAACGCCCCGAGTCTGGTACCCCAGATACTACATGGTGCAAATGATCCCGAAGGACCACTAGCTAACCCATGATTGGTACCTACTGCAGTAACTGTATAATAATACTGAAATATGCAGAATAATGGGATGAAATACCATAAGGTTAAAAACTGAACAATGCTGAATAAAATAATGTCTTTATAAGGTATAACAATACCCAAAACTGGAATAACTATCTGAACATACTATAGTCTTAATAAGCCTCTAAACTATCTGAATATGGAGTTGATGGGACAATCCCCCAACTGACGTCATCTACTGAATACTAAATGTAATGAATAAATGAAATAAGATAACATCCTCGAATGATAAGGACAAACTGCTAGTCTATTTGCTGAACGTCTAAACTACTAAGGATGCTCTAGAGCTCGTATGATTGAACCTATGGAATAAAACACCATAGCACAAAAGAAAAGTATGCATCAGTACATTTGAATGTACTGGTACGCAAAGTAAGGTAGGCTGAATGTAAGGGTTCATATGCATGAACTATAACTAACTGAATAATATGAACATGACTACATGAGAATACATGCATGAATACATAAATGTAACTAGGATTATAATAGTACTGAATACTGTAACTGAATACTGATAACATTGATCACTGATGACTGATGTAACTGATAACTGATACACTGTTTATGGTAACTGTGTCTAGCAGTCCTAATTCTGATAGAACTAGATGAGTTCTGTATTGAGCAAAATGACTATATCTGACAGTCCAGAAATTTGTAGAACTATCTGAGTTCTATTCTGAAGACTAAGACTGAGACTGTGGGAAGTAATCATCTAACCGACATGCCCCAATTAAGTTAATATAGTTGAGTTGGGGTCTAATTTGTAACCCCAATTAGAATGGTGTCAAAACCGCACCACTGGTAAGGACAAGATGTGAGTGACCCTTATCTAACAGATACTCTAAGGAAAACAGTGGGAACCTCATCTAAAAGGTTAGGCCACCTCATCAACCCTCATCTAGAAGGTTTGATGTCTCAACCTATGCTAGCTACATATTCTGGAGTGCAAGGATTATTTCTAAGAATCACACCCTCTGCAACCAGGTGAGTTCCCATTCTTGGGCTCACTCAGTGTTGAATCCTACTCCCATCTGAATAGACACTGAACTAATTATACTGAACTAAACTAGGTTGAGTTCATTAGGTTCCGTTGACTGATGAAATACTACTGAGATCTGATAACTGACTGATATTACTGAGATTACAGAGAAAACTTGACCGATACTGATTTTACTGAGTTTTTCTGAGTCATGTAACTAATTGAATTGTACTGATCATGGCTTGACTGAGAGTATCATGAAAACTGATATACACAGCTAAATTGTTGGGTATTAAATACCCCCAGGACTCAACATAAAATTGACAAAACATGACACTTCTTGAACACATAACCATAGTCAACAATTCATAATACAATCATTGAGGGATTTCATAAAGCACTTGCATGTCATAATCTTACACATGAATAGGAATTCATGTTAACATATCATAATTTCACAATTCTATTCTTATAAGCATTCCACCAAATCATTACAAGACATAACTTTATCATGGGAGTTATTTTGAACATAAAGGTACATCATGAGTTCATCATTTAGTTCACAATTAGGTCAAAAGGCACAATTCTTATTCATTTAGGCATTTTAACAAACACATAGAGGGCATAACCTTTTCTAGAACATAAATCAACAATTAATACATGATGGCCATATCAAGTACTTCAATTTAAAAGGATTTCAATCCATATACTAACATAAAGTAATGAAATTTAATAAGGTTTCAATCTTGGAAATCATATCACAACATTAACATGTGTACAATCAAACCCACAACATAGAATTCAGACTTCATATGTTTAAAAAGGTTTCTTGAACTCCAAGGGTGGAAGAGACCTTTGGATGAACACTTTACATACCTTAATTATAAATTTCGTGGAGACTGGGGAGGATTCTTGAGATTGAATTCTTGAACTTGAGGATCCTAGAGTTTTTTCCTGAGGAAATTTTGTGAAAACAATAAGTAATATGGCTACTTGGGAGTTAAATCCCATGTTTTTGATATATAGGGTAAAGGGAATTGACCCTTTTTCCCATTAAAAGATGGATCTGGAAGCTGAATTTCTTAGCCTAGCTAGACTTAGCAAAGTGCCATCCTTCCTGGTCCACCAAACATAGCAAGGCGTCGCCCTACCTAGAGTGACACGATAGCTAGGGCGACGCGAGCTTATCACCTTGAGCTACTAGTTTGGGACACCAAACATGCCCTTATGCTATTCCAAAAATCCCGAAACTCACCTGAGATGTACTATTGACTTGCCCCATCATGAATCAACAAAAAGATTGAAAAATAAAGGTCGGGAAGGTCATGAAATAAATCCCCAAAGTTTGATGGCTTAAAATGAGACTAAGTCCTTAACACTTAGCTTAAATTTTTTAAGTGTTGGATCCCTTGTTAAGTTTTAAGGGCTTAATTAGACATAAGATTCTGCGTGATGTTACAATATCTCCCCCTTGATAATATTCATCCTAGAATGAGACTGACTGAGATGGGAGAAAAGATAAATTGGAGTACTTACTGGACATGCACAACTGAAACATGATTTCATGACTGATATAACTATCAAGCTGAGTTTTTTATACTGAACATACATATCTGATACATGAATAACGTACTCATGAAAACATGACTAACATTACTGATAAGTTGAGTATACTGAACATGCATATCTGATGCATGAATACTTGACTGAAATGACATATGAATGCATGACTGAATATGCGATGGTACTTGTTACCAAGTTTGTAACTGAAATCAGAACTTAAAACTGAATAAGCTTTAAGGAAAGCTATTACCTTATACTGAGTCTAAGTTTACGGATAAGAAGTGAGGGTACTTGGTTCGCATGTCTACTTCTGCTTCCCAAGTAACTCCTCAATGGACTGATTTTGCCAAAAAACTTTGACTAGAGGGACTTCTTTGTTCCTCAATCAGCGAATCTGATAGTTAAGGATTTCGACTAAAATTTCCTCATAAGAGAGACTGTTTTGAAGATCTACGCCCTCAACAGGGACTACAACTACTGGGTCACCTAGGCACTTCTTTAGCAAGGAAACATGAAAGGTTGGATAAACTGAAGCTAGATCTGAAGGCAACTCAAGCTCATAAGCTACCTTGCCAAAGCAACTGAGAATTTTGAAGGGACAGACATATCGGGGATTGAGTTTTCCCTTCTTCCCAAACCTTTTCACTCCTTTAATGGGAGAGATTTTTAAATACATATAATTTCTAATCTCAAACTTGAGATCCTTTTTACGCACATTTACGTACGATTTCTGTCATCTTTGAGCTTTTTTGAGCCGCTCTCTGATCAACTAAACATTCTCTAAGGAATCGAATACCAAGTCAGGCCCTACAATTATGGACTCACCAACTTTGAACCAACCTATTGGATATCTATATCTCCTACTATAAAGAGCTTCAAATGGGGCCATCTGAATACTGGAATGATAGTTGTTGTTGTATCCAAACTCAAGTAAAGGAAAGTGGTTTCCCAACTACCATTAAACTCAATTCCACACGCCCTTAGCATATCTTCTAAAGTTTGAATGGTCCTCTCTTCTTGACCATCTATCTGAGGATGCAAGGATGTACTGAGGTGAACTCGGGTACCAAGACCCTTTTGAAATGCTTTCCAGAAGTAAGAGGTGAACTTGGTACCTCTATCTGATGCAATAGATAATGGAACCATGTAATCTGACCAACTCCCTAATATAGAGTTTGGCATAATCCTTAACTGAATAAGAGGTATGAACTGGAAAGAAATAAGTTAATTTGGTCATCCTATCTACAATGACCCAAACGGAATCATGTTGACGATGAGTACGAGGCAAACCTATCATGAAGTCCATGCTCACTTCTTCCCACTTCTAAGTAGGAACAATAAACTCCTACATGGACCCACTAGGCTTCTGATGCTCAATCTTAACCTGCTAACATGTTGAGCACTTAGCCACAAACTCTGCAATATCTCTTTTTATCCTACTCCACCAATAGATCTCCCGCAAATTATGGTACATCTTAGTGGCCTTAGGATAAATAGAGTAACGCACACCATGCGCTTCTGCAAGAATTCGTTGGTTCAAGTCATCTACACCTGTCACACACAAATGACCTTGACAACACAGTACCCATCTCCCTCTTAGGATAAAACCTCTACTTTTTTATCTCTAACTGGCTCTTTCAACTTGAATAAAATGAGATCTCTATCTTGGTTCTCCTTAACTTTGGAAACTAGAGATGATTCAGAACTGTTATGAACCCACACACTACCTTCTTCTGAGTCGACTAAGCAGACGTCTAATTGGGCAAGTTGATAAACTTCCTGAGCTAACTTCTTATTATTGTCCTCAACATGAGCAACACTACCTATAGACAATCTACTGAGAATATCATCTACTACATTGGCCTTGCCCGGATGATAAAGGACACTCATTTCATAATCTTTCAAGAGCTCTAACCACCTTCTCTAATGAAGCTTGAGGTATTTTTGAGAGAATATGTACTGAAGTCTTTTATGATCTATGAACACATCTACATACACCCCATACAAGTAATGCCTCAAAATTTTTCAGGAAAATACTACGGCTGCTAACTCAAGATCATGATTCGGATAGTTTTTCTCATGGGTCTTAAGTTGTCTGGACGTGTAGGCTATGACCTTAACATGCTCATGAGGACACAACCCAAACCTACTATGGATGCATCACAATACACGACAAACCCATCTGAACCATCTGGAAGAGTCAAAACTGAGGATGAGGTAGGTCAAGTCTTCACCTCCTAAAAACTCTTTTTACAAGAATCTGACCACTGAAACTTGATTTTTTTCTAAGTCAATCTGGACATAGGGGATGCAATAGACAAAAATCCCTCAACAAACCATCTGTAATAGCTAGACAAGAAACTCCTGATATCTGATGGAGAGATAGGTCTAGGCCAATTTTTCACTACTTCAGTCTTTTGGGGATCAATTCTAATGCCATCACTGGAAATGATTTGACCAAGCAATGCTTCGACCTTAGCCAAAATTCTCACTTACTGAACTTGGCGAACAACTGATGATTTCTGAGCGTCTGTAATACTACTCTAAGATGGTCTCCATAATCATGCTCACTGTGAGAATAGACAAGAATGTCATCTATGAAGACTATGATGAACATGTTCAAGTACTGCTTTAACACACGATTTATCAAATCCATAAAGATAATGGAGGCATTGGTAAGAACAAAGGATATGACAATGAATTCGAAATGACTATACCGAGTCCTAAAAGCTATTTTCAGGAGTCACATTCTCTAACTCTGACCTAATAATAGCCTGATTTGAGGTAAATCTTAGAGAAATAGCTGGCTGATACAAGAAAACCAAGGAACACATGGAATTTTCACAAAACAGTCCAAACACACTCCAAAAATAGTCCACTAATTCAAAGACGTGAGGACCTTTTTGAAGACCACTCTCGGATTCAAAAATGAAATATAAGAAGGACAATATAACTAGGTGTTTGACACCTTTTGCAGCCAATAACAAACTAAGTTAACAACACAAGATGAAACAACAATGAGAACAACAACAATAAAAAAAATGGCTTCACAATACAAGATACAAAACAGATACAAGATTACAAAAGAAAAAGGATAGATAGATAGACCACGTGAAGGTATAATGTTAAGAACCCAAGAATGGTAACTCTTGGACCCTTAGAACTACACACAACAATAAAACTATCTCTTACAAAGACATAAGATTGGAATACACCTCCCAAGCATCAATTTTTCCAAGCAAATGAAAACGCAAGTGATTCTACACTTGTCTAAGCCCTAATTTCGATTTTGGGTGCCTCAAGGAAAGAGCACTTGTGTTTCTTTGTCTTGTAAGACTTACAACTTCATTCATAAACTAAACTAAAAACCCGACAATGTTCCTTTTATAGCTATAACAAAATATAAGTTAAAGTGACCAAAAGGTCCTTCAAAGAGTGGGCACCCATCTAGTGTAATTTATGGGCTGATTTGGGTGCATTTTGGGCATCTTTTATACTTTAATTGCAATTGCCAAGTTTTGGGTCCAACACGCACTCTCCTAAGTCCATATCAGTGATTATTCCCATATCATCCTCTCCATCTTGAGAGGAATTTGTCCACAAATTCACGATTTTTACCTCATTCAATTGGTCACTTCAAAGGAAACCTACTCAAAAATAGTCCACAGAACATGAAGATCCCAAGAGCACAATAATAGCAAGGGACGTATCAAAAAATAAGCTAAAAACATCCCACAAGAAATGCACAAAAATAGTCCACAAGCTAGCCAAACCCGAGAGAATAATGACAACAAGTTTCGGATCCAACATTTTCATTTTGACCCTCGGCTTCCTCTCCCTCTTGAGATTGGCCTTCTATATCATCCGAATTAAGTCTTCTTCTATCATATAATAATCATCGTAGACTCCATATACTTCATGTCTCTCTCTACCATGTTCCTCTTCTTGGATGTGTCGGTTTTTGGAAAGGGAAGTTTTGGTTGAGAGGCTCGATTTGGTAACGTGGAGCTTCGGTTGTGAAGCTTGGATGGGAGGAAATTGGCTTCCAAGTCCTCCTTGTTGGACTTGATCAACTGTTGGGGGAAGTGGTCTATCTTATTCTTGATTTTGAGGGCTATTTGGAGCTTGGCTTGTGGTATTATGTGGTTTTCTTAGAGGATTGGTCATTGGAAGTAAAGTTTTGGGAGTAAAAGAACAAGAGTTCATCCAACTCTCCATTAGATCCAACCTCTCATGCATAGTTACCACGTCCAAGTCAATTTTTTAAGACCCATATTTTTCCTAGCAAGGTCTCGGGACAAAGCATCAAGGAGGGCGAAAATGGTTTCCATTATGGCCAAGAAGTTACCTACAAAACAACAAACAAGTTAGTTGTACAAGAATGGTCCTCACACTCCCTCTCTATTGTTTTGGCTCTCAAATTTTTTTCTCACTTTGATCTCACAAGTGTCATAACCTTGCTTGTACTCCGTGAGATAGTAAGAGTTGGACCAAGTATTACAATGACTCAAAAGGATAAGACACACAAAGGAACGTATACACGAAGGACGGTTTCAAAACTAACTTACAATCTAAAAATAGCTTGTAAGTTAGTAATGGAATCAACAAACGAAACTGAAGAAACAACACAATGAAACTAGAAGATCAAATTTTGAGTTTAAAATTTTCGTGTGGACAGTAACTTGGGTGACATAGCAACATACCATTGGTCATGGCCCCACAATTAGATACTAGTTGAAGTTTACAAATTTTAGTTACTATATAATGGAAACAATTAGTTTTGGAGGGAAAGTATATGTCTTAAATCTCCTTTAAGTCTAATATTCAAAAGGCAAGACTTGACTTTGTACAATTCCCACAAAACAAGGTCCCTTGAAATAAGAAAAGTGGTTGAAAAGTAGATGTTAAGTCAAGAAAGTGATGGCTCAAGTCTTCTCACAAACAACTTTACAACTTGTTGGTTCACCTTTTTGAATCTATGTTACACTTTGGTTGTCTTAAGTTGTAAGGTGAGATGAAGAACAAGATGAACACCACAACAAACTTCAAGAACACATCAACAATACAACAACAATTTCCACCCCATAGCAAACATCAACACATATCACGACCAATTTTAGTGTCAACACATAGCCAAGGTTCTTTTTAGTGTTGTATTTCGGATTTAGAAAGGGTGAAGGTTGTGATGAATGTCAAGAACTCAACAACAACTTTATCAAGCGCAACAAAAACTCCGACAACATCCAACTAAGACTATAACAACAAGTTCACACGTTCAAGAACACCAACTTCAACACACGGTCATGGTCTTGTTCACAACAACAACATTAATTTTTTTAAAGCTCAAATCTAGATCGACTCAAAGTGTTAATGGACAAGAATACTAACACTTGAAACAACAAAACAAGCAAAAAATCCTAGACATAGACACACAACATTCGGCCAAGATACAACAACAACAAGTTCAACTTCTCGTCCAAGATCTCAAGCTCAAGAACACGTCTTTCTTTCCTTTTTTTTATTTTTTATTTTCTTAGCAAGAAAGCCCAAGATTGGTATTGTAAGAACAAAACCAAAGATGGATTTGATACCAAATGATACAATAAAAACAAGGAACACACGAAATTGGCTCAAAACAGTCCAAACACACTCTAAAAATAGTCCACTAATTCAAAGAATCGAAGATCCTTTTGAAGACCACTTTTGGATTCAAGAATGAAATACAAGAAGGACAATATAACTAGCTGTTTGACACCTTTTGCAGACAACAACAAACTAAGTTAACAACATAATATGAAACAACAATGAGAAGAACAACAACAAAAACAAAAATGGCTTCACAATGCAAGATACAAAACGGATAGAAGATTACAAAAGAAAAAGGATAGATAGATAGACCACATGAAGGTATAATGTTAAGAACCCAAGAATGGTAACTCTTGGACCCTTAACACTACACACAAAAATAAACCTATATCTTACAAAGACACAAGATCAGAATCTACCTCCCAAGCATCAATGTTTCCAAGTAAATGCAAACACAAGTGATTCTACACTTGTCTAAGCCCTAATTTCTGTTTTGGGTGCCTCAAGGAAAGAGGACTTGTGTTTATTTGTCTTGTAAGACTTACAAATTCATTCATCAACTAAACTAAAAACCCTACAACGTTCCTTTTATAGCTATAACACAATATAAGTTAAAATGATCAAAAGTCCCTTCAAAGAGAGGGTACCCATCGAGTGTAATTTATGGGCTTATTTGGGTGCATTTTAAGAATCTTTTACACTTTAATTGCACGTTCTGAGGCTCGGGTCCAACACGCACTCTCCTAAGTCCATATTCATGATTATTCTCGCATCACTGGAACCTAAAGTTGGTCAAAAAAGTCATCAATTCTGGGAAGTGGATACTTGTTTTTAACTGTGACCTTATTGAGTTGGCAGTAGTCTATACATATTTTGAGATAACCATCTTTCTTGTGCACGAATAAGATTGGTGCACCTCACAAAGACACAATGGGTGTGATGAATCTCTTATATAAGTGATCATTCAACTGTTCTTTCAATTCTCTGAGTTCTACTGGTGCCATTTTATATGGAGGAATAGATATGGGCTGATTATCTGGAAGAAGGTCAATGTCGAAGTCTATTTCCCTTCGGGGGGAATTCTGGGAAGATCTTAAGGAAAGTCATCTGAGTACTCATTCACTACTGGACTAATTCAAGACTGGGTGTTTTGGAACTAGTGCTCTTAACTTAAACAAGATGATAAATAAATCCCTTAGATATCATTTTCCTAGCTCATAGATAGAAAATAAGTTGACCTCTGAATGCTAAAGTCCTACCCCTCCACTCTAGGATAGGTTCATTCAAAAACTGAAACTAGACAATTTTGTTTCTACAGTCGACTATGGCATAGCAGGAATGAAGGCAATTCACGTCAAGAATAACATCAAAATCAGTCATCTCTAATTCAATGAAGTCTACTGAAGTGATTTTCTGAGATACCATAACCAGATAGTTCCTGTATACTCGCTGGGCTATGATAGTTTTACCCACTAGAGTAGATACAGATAAAATATCTACTAGTATTTTGGGACTGACTCCAAAATCAACTGTTATATAAGGAGTAACGAAAGACAAAAAAGCTCTTAGATCTAGAAAAGAATAAACATACAAATGAAAGATCTGTAATGTACCAGTGACCATATCAAGAGAATTTTCTTGATCCTATTAGAAAGGGCATAAAGTCTATTTTGGCATTGCCCGTGGCATTGGAAGATGCACCCTGCTAATTCGGGTGATCAAACTTTGCTGGAGGACGATTATGCTGACCTTGGGAACCTGACTAAGGATAATCTCTAACTTTGTGGCCTGGCTTTCCACATCCAAAGAAAATATTGTTGCCAGCTCTACAAATACCCTGATGGTTCTTGCCATAAGTCTGACATAGGGGATGGGTTCGGGCACTACTATGTTATACCCAGCATATTTCTAAGCTAGGAGACAAACCATTTTTCCTACATATGAAATCTCCTATCCTGTAATTCATACTTGATTACATGACTTTCAATAAGTATCCTAGCGATAAGATATCTCATGATGCATTAAGCATGTTCATATGAGTCACTTAAAGTTATACAAGCTAAGAGTTTTTGAATCCATCAAGTTTTAGTGTTTAATTTCGTAAGGTTCATATTTGAATGAGTATAACTCGATGTTAATGTAGTATTTCTGCATACTTATACCCACCAAATTATAGAGAATCGAATTAGCTTTCCAAATATACAAATTTTATCAAAATCTGACACCCGAGATAGGAGTTATGGCTTTGCGAAGTAGAGTGCGTCGCCTAACCAATCGCACATGGCCATTGGAAAGCATATGCGATAGCATATGCGGCGCCTATGTAAATATAGGCGATAGCATATGCGACGCCTATGTAGATATATATGATATCATATGTGGCGCATATCTTATGGTTTCAAGTGAATTAAACACTCCATTTTGAGTTATTTTGAGAGTAATTAAGTCTTTTAACACTCCTTACACGTCCCTAAACTTAACCCTATGAAATATATAGCTCCTGATTACATTAAACCCTACTAGCATCTTAAGTTCATCATCCAAGAGTACTAAAAGAGAAAAACTACTAGGGTTGCATAATTAAGCTTGAAGATCCAATTTCAAGGAAATTCCTCCGTCAATCATCAAGAATATTCCTTCTAAGGTATGTGTGAGTTTATTCATGGACTCCTTTCATCCATGAAACTCAAGAACCATCTTCTAAATTATGTACTATGATGTTTATGTTGTTGGTGGTTGATGTTCATGTGGTTGGAGTTTGATGATGCCTAAGATAGGATCTTTGTATGTTTTATGTGAGGATATGGTGGTATTTAATGTATAAATATGTGAAATTGGTGGTTGAATATTTGTAATCTTGATGAATCTACCTATGCCTAAGATGTTCATGTAAGGTTTTTTGTGAAAATACCTTAGGGAATAGAAATCATGCTTTTATGACATAATAAGTCCTAAATAACTATTCCATGTTCTAAGTTTATGTTTAATGTAATCCCCATGCTATTGTCTTGAATTGAAGATGTTGTATGAGATGCTCCTGATATTGTTGTGATATGGAATGACCATGTTATTTAATCCATACAAGTATATACATGTTGTGTGCATTCCCGATCATGTAATAGTTTGTTGGGTATTATTCTTATTATGAAATCCTTACTTATGGTATTGTGAATTGTGCACTTTACTCTTATGATCAAGTCAGTCATGTGTGTTAGTTTCCTTCCATTGAGTCCTGGGGGTACTTGTACCCGAAAACTATGGTTGTGTGCCTAAAGCTAGTGTTATGTTTCAAGACATCCTCAGTCAAGCTATGCTCCATAGATTTCAGTAAGTCACGTGACACAGAAAAACTCAAAAATCTCAATAGTTTAGTATTCCTAGTAGTTTCAGTACTCTCAGTCAGACCTCATATCTCAAGTAGCTTTTCCGTCAGTCAACGGAACTCAGTGAATTCAGCTTAGTTTAGCTAAGAAAATATTATTAACTCAGTTAATTAGTTTATAAATCAGTTTAGTTCAGTTAGTCAGTTCAGCGCAGTTAATCTTTTTAGAGTCTTTCAGTTAGGAGTAGGGACTAGCACCGAGCGAGTGTAGGGATGTCGATTTTTCCTGTTATAAAGTCAGAGCCGTTAGCAGTAATCCCTGTACTCCAGAACTGTGTATCCAGCATAGGATAGGAGTCACCCATCAGATTAAGGCTATACTTGACCATTATATTGCCTTAGGCTTGATTTCCTGTTCAGGGTCACCCGTCAGAGAGGCTTGACCATAGTAGAGGTCTCTACCCATGGCATGGTATTGACACCCTTCCAATCAGGGCAAAGATTAGACCCCACCAGTACAGTATCGGGGCATGTCGGTTAGGTTACTACCTCCCACACTCACAGTTATAGTTACAGTTTCAGCATCAGTCTTCAAAGTAGAAATCAGGAATTAGGACTGTCAGATACAGTCATCGATCTCAGTAAGGAACTCAGATAGTTCCATTGATTCCTGTACTATCCCTTCAGATAGGCTTGGTCCCATATTCAGATGCTTATTATTAGATCTAGAGGTCACCCAACAGACAGGCTTGATCTCAATCTCAGATTCAGTTGAGTATTCTCATTATCAGTTTCAGAGATCACTCGTTAGCTAGGACTGATCTCAAACTTAGATGTTTAGATACAGTTTGGAACTCAGATAGTTTTCCCTAAAATTAGGATTGTTAGATACAGTTATCCATGTTATCAGTTATTTAGTATCTCAGTATCATAAAACTCATGATGTCAGAGTTCAAACTCAAGTAGTTAGTACCTTCATGAGTTTAGTAGCATTTATGTATACATGTATGTATGTATTCTCACATTCATATTAGTCAGCATGTTCATGCATATAAACCCCATGCATTTAGCCTACCCCACTTATACTCAGTACTTTAGTTGTACTGATGCATTTGCGCTATGGTGCTTTCTTTTTATGTTACACTATAGGTTCTGAGGTACAGATTCCAGATCAATAATAGCAGTTCAGTAAGCAGTGAGTCCTCATCTTTTGACATGATCGTTATATTTATTATTCCAGTATTTCAATTTATTTTTAGTTTAGGGAGTTAGTTGGAGACATGTTCCTTCAACTCCTTATTCAAACAGTTTAGAGGCTTTCAGACGATTATAAAGTTTTCATATTTAGACTTTAGTATTTTCAGTTTTGTTTTGGTACTGTGATACCACCTTATTTTAGATACTTTATTATTCAAGATTGAACCTTATTCCCTCTTTGTTCATGTTTCCACATTTTATATGTATATTATGCAGTTATAGGTACAGATATCAATCATGGGTTAGCTTTTTATCCTTTGGGGTTATGAGCATTATGTAGTATTTCGGTTCAGAAAATCGAGGCATTACAAACTTAGTATCAGAGACTAAGGTTCAATAGAGTACTAGGAAGTCTAAAAGTCGTATTTAGTAGTGTCTTGTACATGGGTGTGTTATGCGCAACATTTATGTACAGGAAGCTATAAGATGTTTTAGGAATAGTTTCCCTTCTTTTAGTACTCATATCGTGCCAGTAAGCAAAATCTCAAGTTGAACTCTCAGTTTAATCCTTGTTCCTCTTCTGTTTGCAGAACATGCCTCCTAAGAAGAGAATAGGGAATCAGTCATCCCTATAGCCCGCAAATCCTTTGAATGAGAATGTGTCACATGCAAAATTTTAGACAGCTTTTCAGGCGCTATCCTAGGCTGTGACCACTAGTGTTTAGGGCAACCGACAAAATGTAGCCCCACCCCAGCAAGATGGGGATTCAGGTGCAGCCAGAATAAAAAATTTTATGAGAATGAACTCTCTAGAATTCTTTGGGTCAGTAATAGGTGAGGACCCGCAGCTGTGTGTAGAAGAGGTAAAGAAGATCACCCAAATCATGCATGTGTCAGAGGAGGAGAGTGTGGAATTAGCATCCTATAGGCTGAAAGATATTGCTCATGATTGGATAGTGTTGCGGAAGAAGAGTAGAGGGGAAGATGCAACTCCCATGACTTGGCAGATATTTTAGGATGCCTTCTTAGATAAGTTTTTCCTGTTAAAGATGAGAGATAAGGTAGAAGAGATTATGAACCTAAGACAAGGCTCCATGACAGTGAAGGAGTATTATCTTAAGTTTAATCAGTTAGCTAAGTATGCTCCTAGCTTGATAGCTGACCCCAGAGCGAGTATGAGTAAGTTTGTGACTGGTGTGTCCGGGTTAGTATTGAAAGAGTTTAGAACAGCTATGCTCAATAGGTACATGGACCTTGCTAGGTTAATGATGCATGCTCAGCAGATAGAGGCAGATAAGTCTAAGGAGAGGGAGAGATCTAATAAAAGATTCAGAATAGGTAGTTACAGTTTCTCTCTAGCTGGGTCATAGGGTGGTAATCGTTCTCACCATAGGCAAAAAAATTCAGCCCCTGTTCCATCTTCAGCCAGTGTGCCCACACCTAACTTTGGAGATGTTAGTCATGGTGGGGCACCAGGCTCCAAAGCCCAGAGTAGTGTTAGAAGTGAGCGTACTTATCTGCTTTGTGGAGAGTGTGGCAAGAATCATCTAGGTGTATGCAAAGCTAATAGTCCGGAATGTTTTGGGTGCGGTTATCCAGGCCACAGAATGTCGGAGTGTAGAGTGTTAGCTCAAAAAGGTAGAGATTCGCATGAGCAGGCCGCAAATCCCAGCACCAATAGTGGTCAGCATCAGAATCAACTCTATTCACTCCAGATTCACCATGATCCAAAAAGTTTCCCCAACCTAGATTCGGGTATGTTACAAGTTTTTCATGATCATTGTATGCATTGTTAGATATCTTGTGCTCGTTTGAGCTTATGTTTCCACATGAGTTAGTCAGTAACATTAGTAGGTCTAGTTCATTTCATGCATCATGCATTAGTCTCAGCTCTCCAATATTTAGTTATAATCTAGTTCATAGATGCCCTGTGCATCATCCCAGTATCTTGGCAAGGTAAACATTCCTAGAGGGACATAGTGTCTAAGGGGGAGATACCCCACCTTTTCTTGATGCTTTCATGTTCCTATTATAAATTAGTTATCAAGTGCCATGGCATAATCAGTCAAGCTTTCAAGAGTCAGCTTAGTCAGATATTCAGGCATTAGATATACGTGTTCAGTAGAGAAAGTACTATTTATTAGTATCTTCACTCATACATTTACATATCATGTTAGTCATGTAATCATGCATCAGATATGGATGGATTCATCCTTTCATTTTTGCATCAAATATACATTCTCATTTTGAGAAAACTCACTTTATTAGAATCCTCAGTCTTATATTCATGAATCAGCTTTCCATGCATCAGATATGCATGTTCAGTATGTTGTGCTCAGCTTTCAGTCATGTCAGTCATGAACCCATGTTTCAATAGTGTATGTCTTGTACATACTTCATCTTATCATCTCTCCCACCTCAGTTAATTTCCATTCGAGGAAGAATGTTCCCAAGAGGGAGATATTGTTATACCCCCCATGTTTCTAAGCTAGGAGATGAACCATTTTTCCTACTTATGAAATCTCCTATCCTGTAATTCATACTTGAGTACATTATTTACAATGAGTATCCTAGCGATAAGATAGCTTATGATGCATTAAGCATGTTCATATGAGTTACTTAAGGTAATACAAGCTAAGAGTTTTTGAATCCATCAAGTTTTAGTGTTCGATTTCATAAGGGTCATATTTGAATGAGTATAACTTGATTTTTGTGGTATTTCTACATATTTCTACCCACCAAATTATAAAGAATCAAATTATCTTTCCAACGATACCAATTTCATTAAAATTCGACACCCGAGCTAGGAGTTATGGCTTTGTGAAGTAGAGTGTGTCGCCTAACCAATCGCACATGGCCACTGGAAAGCATATGCGATAGCATATGTGGCGCCTATGTAAATATAGGCGATAGAATATGTAGCGCCTATATAAATATAAGGGATAGCATATGCGGCGCCTATGTAGATGTAAGCGATAGCATGTGCGGCGCCTATGTAAATATAAGCGATAGCATATGCGGCGCCTATGTAGATATATGCGATATCATATGCGGCGCATATCTTATGGTTTCAAGTGACTTAAACACTTTGTTTTGAGTTATTTTGAGGATAATTAAGTCTTTTAACGCTCCTTACACGTCCCTAAACTTAACCCTATGAAATATATAGCTCCTAATTACATTACAACCCTACTAACATCTTAAGTTCATCATCCAAGAGCACTAAAAGAGAAAAATAACTAGGGTTACAAAATTAAGCTTAAAGATCCAATTTCAAGGAAATTCCTCCGTTAATCATCGAGAATCTTCCTTCTAAGGTATGCGTGAGTTGATTCATGGACTCCTTTCATCCATGAAGCTTAAGAACCATCTTCTAAATTATGTATTATGATGTTTATGTTGTTGATGGTTGATGTTCATGTGGTTGGAGTTTGATGATGCCTAAGATGGGATCTTTGTATGTTTTATGTGAGGATATGGTGGTATTTGATGTATAAATATGTGAAATTGGTGGTTGAATATTTGTAATCTTGATGAATCCACCTATGCCTAAGATGTGCATGTAAGGTGCTTGTGAAAATACCTAAGGGAATAGAAATCATGCTTTTATGAGATAATAAGTCCTAAATGACTACTCCATGTTCTAAGTTTATGTTCAACGTGATCCCCATGCTATTGTATTGAATTGAAGATATTGTATGAGATGCTCATGATATTGTTGTGATATGGAATGACCATGTTATTGAAGCCATGCAAGTATATACATATTGTGTGCATTCCCGATCATGTGATAGTTTGTTGAGTATTATTCTTATTATGAAATCCTTATGATATTGTGAATTGTGCTCTACTCTTATGATCAAGTCAGTCATGTGTGTCAGTTTCCTTCCATCGAGTCCTGGGGGTACTTGTACCCGAAAACTATAGTTGTGTGCCTAGAGCTATTTTCATGTTTCAAGACATCCTCAGTCAAGCTATGCTCCATAGATTTTAGTTAGTCACGTGACTTAGAAAAACTCAGAAATCTCAGTAGTTCAGTATTCCCAGTAGTTTCAGTCAACGGAACTCAGTGAATTCAACTTAGTTCAGCTAAGAAAATATTATCAGCTCAATTAATTAGTTTATAAATTAGTTCAGTTCAGTTAGTCAGTTCAGCGCAGTTAATCTTTTTAGAGTTTTTCAGTTAGGAGTAGGGACTAGTACCGAGCGATCAGGGATAGCGGCTTTTCCCGTTATAAAGGAAGAGCCGTTAGCAGCACTCCCTGTACTCCAAAACTGCGTAGCCAGCACAGGACAGGTGTCACCCATCAGATTAAGGCTATACTTGACTATTATATTGCCTTAGGCTTGACTTTCTATTCAAGGTCACCCGTCAGAGAGGCTTGACCATAGTAGAGGTCTCTACCCGCGGCACGTTATTGACACCCTTCCAATCAGGGCAAAGATTAGACTTCACCAGTATAATATCAGGGCATGTCGGTTAGGTTACTACCTCTCACAGTCATAGTTATAGTTACAGTTTCAGTATCAGTCTTCAGAGTCGAAATCAGGAATCAAGACTATCAGATACAATCATCGATCTCAATAAAGAACTCAGATAGTTCCATTGATTCCTGGACCATCCCATCAGATAGTCTTGGTCCCATATTCAGATGCTTATTATTAGATCTAGAGGTCACCCGGCAGACCGGCTTGATCTCAATCTCAGATTCAGTCGAGTATTCTCATTATCAGTTTCATATATCACTCGTTAGCTAGGACTGATCTCAGAATTAGATGTTCAGATACAGTTTGGAACTTAGATAGTTTTCCCCATAATTAGGACTGTTAGATACAGTCATCCATGTTATCAGTCATTCAGTATCTCAATATCACGAAACTCATGTTGTTAGAGTTCAAACTCAAGTAGTTAGTATCTCCACGAGTTTAATAGCAGTTACGTATGTATGTATGTATGTATGTATGTATTCTCACATTCATATTAGTCAGCATGTTCACGTATATAAACCCCATGCATTTAGCCTACCCCCATGTATACTTAGTACTTTAGTTGTACTGACGTATTTGCGCTATGGTGATTTCTTTTTATGTTACACCATAGGTTCTGAGGTGCAAATTCCAGATCAGTAATAGCTGTTCAGTAAGCAGTGAGTCCTCATCTTCTGAGGACATGATCGTTACATTTATTATTCCAGTATTTTAGTTTATTTTCAGTTTAGGGAGTTAGTTGGAGACATGTTCCTTCAACTCCTTATTCAGACAGTTTAGAGGCTTTCAGACGATTATAGAGTTTTCAGATTTAGACTTTAGTATTTTTATTTTTGCTTTGGTACTGTGATATCACCTTATTTTAGATATTTTATCATTCAAGATTGAACCTTACGCCCTCTTTGTTCATGTTTCCATATTTTATATGTATATTATGTAGTTACAGGTACAGATATCAGTCATGGATTAGCTTATGGTCCTTTCGGGTCATGAACATCATGTAGCATTCTGGTTTAAAAAATTAGGGCGTTACATGCTAATACTGCCCTAAAGTTTAGGGCCTGACTCTCTATCCCTATTGTCGTCCCTAAATTTCAATACTGGAGCGCTGGCTGAGGAAGAAGTTGGAACAGATGACTTTGGACGAAACTGAGAACGATTTCCCCCTTCTGACTTAGGCTGACTGAAATTAAAGCTACCTATTCTAGCTCTCTTATTCTATTTTTCCCTCTCCTTAATCTTTTGCTCTTTTATCTATTGAGCATGGATCATAATCCTGGCTATATCCATCTCACTAATCAATATGGAGGTCCTATACTCCTTGACCACACTATTATTTAGCCCAGAAACAAACTTATTCATCTTAGCCTAGCTATCTGCTACCACATGAGGAGAGTATCTAGCTAGTTGAGTAAACTTGAGAGAATACTCTTTCACTGTCATGTTTCCTTGCCTGAGGTTGATAAATTCCAACACCTTATCTTATCTCAGCTCTAGGGGAAAGAATCTTTCTGAGAAGGCAGTGGCAAAATCCTTCCACTCTATGGATCCTGCATCTACGGCCCTCTCTTTTTTTCACTACTTGAACCATGTGTGATCCACATCCTACAACTGATATGCAACTAGTTCAAAACTCTTACTAGCAATTACCCCCATAATATTTGTAACCTTCTACACCTTATCAAGGAATTCCTAAGGGTCTTCATCTGACTTAGACCTGGTGAAAGATAGAGGATTCATTCGGGTGAAGTCTCGAATCCTAGTTGCAGCTGAGTTGGCCACTAGGTTGGCTGGAATGATAGTTGGTCATTCATTCTGAGCAACAATTGAGTTAGTAAGAGTAGTGAATGTAGGTCTAAAATCTGCATGAGACATGTTCATCCAAGGGATCTACTTGGACGGGCTGAAGAACTGAATAATTCCTATTTCTCCTTTTGGGAGGCATGTTCTGTAAAAAAAAAAAAGGAGAAACAGATTAGAATGAGAGTCAAATTTGAGCTCATGCTTACTGGCATGACAAGAATATTGAAAGAAGGGAAATTGCTCCTAAAACATCCTATAGCCTCATGTACATAAATATGCCATGCAACATACCCATGAACAAGACTCTACTAGATGTAGCTTTTCAGACTTCCTAGGACACTGTTGAACCTTAGGCTCTAATACCAACGCTCCGAGTTTGGTACCTCAGATGCTATACTGTGCAAACAATCCTGAAGGACCACTAGGTAACCTATGACTGGTACCTGCTGCAATAACAGTATAATAATACTAAAATATGCAGAATAATGGGCTGAAATGCCTTAAGGTTCAAAACTGAGAAATAATGAATAAAATAATATATGAATAAGGTATAACAATAACCAAAACTGGAATAACTATCTGACCATACTATAGTATAAATAAGCCTCTAAACTATCTGAATAAGAAGTTGATGGGACAATCTCCCAACTAACTCCATCTACTAATACTGAATGTAATGAATAAATGAAATAAGATAACATACTTGGATGATGAGGACTCACTGCTAGTTTGTATGCTAAATGTCTGAACTGCTAAGGATGCTCTGGAGCTCTTACGTCTAAACCTATGGTATAAAACACCATAGAGCAAAAGAAAAGTATGTGTCAGTACATTTGGATGTACTGGTACGCAAAGTGAGGCAGGCTAAATGCAAGGGTTCATATGATGAACTATAATAGACTAAATAACATAAACATGACTACATATGAATACATCATGAATATATAACTGTAATTGGGATCGTGATGAAACTAAATACTGTAATTGAATACTGATAACATGGATCATTGATGATGGATATAACTGATAACTGATATATTATTTACTAAGTGACTATGTCTAGCAGTCCTAATTCTGATGGAACTAGATGAGTTCCGTACTAAGCTAAGTGACCGTATCTGATAGTCCTGAAATCTGTAAAACTATCTGAGTTCTATTTTGAAGACTGCGATTGAGACTTTAGGAAGTAGTCATCTAACCGACGTGCCCCAATTAAGTTAATATAGCTGAGTTGGGGTCCAATCTGTAACCCCAATTATGAGGGTGTAAATACCGCACCACTGGTAAGGCCAAGCTGTTAGTGACCCTCATCTAACAGGTCCTTAAAGGAGAATGGTGGGACCCTCATCTAATAGGTTAAGCCACCTCATCAACCCTCATCTAGAAGGTTTGATATCTTAACCTACGTTGGCTATGTAGTATTGGAGCATAAGGATTGCTTCTAAGAATCACACCCTCTACTACTGGTGAGCTCCCGTCCTTGCGCTCACTCGGTGCTGAATCCTACTCCCATCTGAATAGACACTAAACTAATTATACTGAACTAAACTAGACTGAGTTCACTGGGTTTCGTTGAATGACAAAATACTACTGAGATCTAATAAATAACTGATATTACTGAGGTTACTGAGTGGAACTGGACTGATACTGATTTTACTGAGTTTTCCTGAGTCATGTGACTGACTGAATTCCACTGATCATGGCTTGACTAAGAGTATCATGAAAACAGACATTGGCTCTAGGCACACAGCTAAATTATCAGGTATTAAATACCCCCAGGACTCAATATCATGAAATTGACAAGACATGACACTTCTTGAACACATGACCATAATCAATAATTCATAATACAATCATTGAGGGATTTCATAAAGCACTTGCATGTCATAAGCTTACACATGAATAGAAATGCATGCTAACAGATCATAATGTCACAATTCTATACTTATGAGCATTACACCAAATCAATACAAGACATAACTTTAGAATAGAAGTCATTTTGAACATAAGCGTACATTATAAGTTCACCATTTTGTTCATAATTGGGTCAAAAGGAACAATTCCTATTCATTTAGGCATTTTAACAAACATATGGAGGGCATAACCTTTTCTAGGGCAAAAATCAACAATTAATACATCATGGATATATCAAGTACTTCGATTTAAAAGAATTTCAATCTACATACTAACATAAAGTCATGAAGTTCAATAAGGTTTCAATCTTGGAAATCATATCACAATGTTAACAAGTGTACAATCAAACCCACAACATGATTCAAAATCCATATTTTTAAAAGGGTTTCTTGAACTCCAAGGGTGGAAGAGACCCTTGAATGAACACTTTACATACCTTATTTATAAATTCTGTGGAGATTGGGGAGGATTCTTGAGATTGAATTCTTGAACTTGAGGATCATAGGGTTTGTTCTTGAGGAAATTTTGTGAAAACAATGAGTAATATGGTTATTTGGGAGTTAAATATTATATTTTTGAGCTATAGGGTGAAGGGAATTGGCCTTTTTGGCCTTTAAAAGACGGAGTTGGAAGTTGAAATTCTTGGTCCAACTGGACTTAGCAAGGTGCCGCCCTGCCTGGTCCGCCAGACTTAGCAAGGTGCCGCCCTGCCTAGAGCAACGCGATAGCCAAGGTGAAGCGGACTTATCTCCCCGAGCTACTAGTTTGGGACACCAAACATGCCCTTTTGATATTCCAAACCCTCTTCCCGAAACTCACCCGAGATGTACTATTGACTTTCCCCATCATGAATCAACAAAAAATCGACAAACAGAGGTCGGGAAGTTCTTGAAATGAATCCACGAAGTTCGAAGGCTTAAAATGAGACTAAGTCCTTAACACTTCGCTAAAATTTTCCAAGTATTGGATCCCGTGTTAAGCTTTAAGGGATAAATTAGAGATAAAATTTTACGGGATGTTACATTAGCCTTCTTTTGGAGGTAGTAAAAACTGACATCGTTGTGCTGCACATATTATCAAGCATTTTAAATTACGTAACGAAAAAATTATTACGCAGATGTAATTAAATAAAGTATTAATCAATAGTAATATGTATAGCATTTAAAGGACCTCATCTTCCAGCAAATTTGGGGCTATGACATCAAATAGAACCAATGCTTCATTCCGAGATGTGCAACAACAAAGTTGAACATATCAAAACTAAGACTCGATTCTTTCACTTTGTATCATTTGTAATTTTGTTTTCTACATGATGATTTATATGTGTTAATGTCATATTCTTACAACTAAGAATTGTATAAAATAATATCTTTAAAATTAATTTATGTACCTGTCGGCATGATGTTTTAACAGCCCATCGGCAATCCATTCTGAATAGTCATTGATCAACTGTGTTAGTTTTATTGGAGCCTTATCCCAAATATTGAACCCTTCAAATGGGTAATTTTTTCATTTTCTCGAACTGATGGGCTCCACTTTTTCTTTGTCTTTGGAAGTATTTGATGGATTATCAACTGTGATATTATGCTCTTCAGCAGTAGCTTCTACTGTGACATCCACCTGAAAAGCCAGAATTGCCAATGCTAATTACAGATATACAACAGACTGTCCATCTATTGCAATAGATGAGTTTTATGTTGTAACAAATGGATCATCTATTGGGACGAATTTGAATAGGTAAACCAGAGCAGTACGATAATTTTGAACAGATGACACATCTACTGTAACATAATACTTATCTATTGCAACAGGTTAGACAACTGTTGCAACAGATGTATATATCTATTTTATAATTTTCAACAGATGTATCATCTATTGAAACAGATATGTGACTATTTGTTTATTGGAATAGATGATGTACATTCACCTTCTTCAGCTTATACTGCTCTCCTGCAGCCCTTACACAATGAACAACGGTGCAAGACAAAGATAGAGGCATTACAATTTTGATTTTTTCGATGCTTGATGATGCCTTGGAAATATCTTTCCTTCTCCTCTTAGACACCTTGATCTCTAGTAGAGTGTATGGATATGAAATCCTCTTTAATGGAATGGCACCCCTCTTAGATGTCATTTTCTTTACAAGAGCAGTTACAGCATTAATTACTCTATCGTGTTTCACCTTGCAGTCTTGATATTTGTATGCAGAACATTCGCTATATGTGGTAAAATCTGGAGAAAAATTTGTACAACCAGTATGATCATAATCATAATGGGTTGTTGTTTTAGTATCATTAGCCCCAACAGCAGTACCACTACCACTACCATCATCATCAACAGCAATCCTACCCTTCAAAATTATTTTTCTTGTGATGGTTGTCGCTCTAAACAATTCTATTTTTATTCCATCAATGACCTTAGGATTTGATAAAATTTGCACAGACCGTAAAGTAAGAAAAAATGGTATCTTCAACTCACGATTGATTGGAACAAGCCACAGATGGACAATCTAAAATAAATCGGTACAATATTAGAATAATGATGAAATCATTTAAAATAACCAGTAATTAAAATAAAAACTTGATTAGAATTGGACTTACTACTTTCTTGGGGGGTTGAAAAGATCAAAAAAAAAATCATTTTTATCGATTTTGGACGACAACCATTTAAGAATTCTTGGATAGGAACTGCTTCCTGGTAGTTCACTTGTTTTCTCAAATAAGAAATGGGTTCAAATGCCCAAAGCCTATAACATAACATAATGCCAATAAATCAAAAGCATTATTGAATAAAAAAATAATGAATCATATCATGATAAAAGAAATATTTACCATGAAGGCCCATGGAAAGCCATATAAGTTGACTATTTTTGCCATTAACGGAGTCAACAAATATTCAACAATTATTTTGAAGCTTTCATAATCCCAAGGATAGTTGTTAAATGTCTCAATATCCTCTGAGAGATTTATTAAACCAAGGCTTATATTGTTGTTAACGTCTCTCACCCAAAGAATATTATGTACAAATCAAACCAAGAACAATGATTGCTTGTGCTTCTTTGAAAGTCATTTACCTTTCAACGCTTCTATAAGATTTTTTTAGAAGCTTAGACCACCAATGGACACCAGGTCATCACGATCACTCAACTTGCCTTTGCTATTTTTGGGTGTGCGAGGTGCTTTTTTGGGGGGTCAGAGTAGGTATTACTTAAGAAGGAGAAGGAGGATAAAATTTTAGTTCGATAACTATGGCAAACTCCTTCCAATCAAAACAAACAGGCATGCCAGAGTAATTTATCCATACTTCATCTATCTTATCTTTGTTTTCATACATAAACCTGCATTTGAGAAGATAATATACTATTTTTATCTAAAAGTCAGCATAATTTTACTCCAGCAAATCAAGATATTGCCTAAAGCAGCTTTCCCTGAAATAAGAATCCAATTTTTGTTCTCAAAGTATTTTTTTGAAGACGTCAAAATATTTTTCATGAATGACTTAACCACGAGATCACCCATTAAATCTGTGGCACCATGGCACTATATTCTCACAGGATAACGATCAATGCTGAAGGTTTTAACTAACTATTTGGCAGAAGGGCTATTAGCATTTGAATCACCTCTTTTGAAGCATTCCTCCTCCCCGTCTTCATTATCTTCTGCTCCTGATTGAGATAAGTTTGTTAAGCAAGCTCATAGAGTGGTGGATGTAACCGAGCTACTGTACTTATTTCTTTACTTGGACTTGATTCGATTTCTTTTCTTTTGGGAGTCATATTGTCTTAAATTAATAGGACATAACATAGATTATAATTAATTAATGCATAATTAAAAAAGGATAACAGTAATCTAACATGTACAACAGCAAAATAATAGTTCCAATAGACCACACATCTGTTGCACCAGATATGTTATCTGTTGCAATCTATAACCGACATGTTGCAGTATATGAGTAAATCGTTGGAAAAAATAAAAACAGATCATACATTTGTTACACCAGGTATTTTATCTGATGCAATATATAACCAACCTGTTACAACTAATAATTAAACCATTGAAAACCATAAAAATAGATCACTAATCTCTTGCATCAGATATTTTATCTATTGCAACATATAACTAACCTGTTGCAACGGATGATTAATTAGTTGGAAATAGTAAAACTAGATCACTCATCTATTGCACCAGGAAGGTTATCTGTTGTAACTTATAACCAACCTGTTGCAATGGATGAGTAATATGTTGGAAATAGTAAAACAGATCACTGATCTGTCGCACCTGGTTGGTTGTAGTTGCAACATATAACCAACCTATTGTAACGTATGAGTAATCCATTGAAAACAATAAAACAGATCACTGATCTATTGAAATATATCACTCATCTGTTGTAAAATGAGTTATCTGTTGGAACAATATTGTTTAGATTACTTTTAAATAGAAGAGTCGTATGTCGTAACAGATGAATGATCTGTTAGATTGTTCATCTGTTGCATCTGATTTTTATAGTTGTATCAGATGTTTCATCTGTTGCATCATATGTTGCATCTGCTGCAACGCTATTTTTACCAAGACAAATAATAAATCAACCCAGCAACACCAACACAACACACACACACTAATAACATCAACGGTGATAAAAAATCACCAACAAAATGAATCAACAGTTCGACAACAAAAGAAAGAAATGCCAGAAATTTGGATTTTATTCAGTCCACATTTCAAATTTAAGAAAGAAATATTGAAATTGTTAACCAATACTAGAAAAGTAGTTAGCTTACGTTCCTTTGTTTCTTCATAATTTTTTACCTATGGAAAAAGAAATGGGACGACGAAGAACTCGAAGTTGTTGTCATCAGAGAAGTTTTCACGTCGATTGATGATTGAAAGTCGAAAAGGAACTCACCCAACTATTTGTCGCCGGAGGTTGAAGTCGCCGGGTATTAAAGGGAGAAATTTTGCAGAACTGTTGGTTGGGAGAGAGTTGAGAGAAGTTGTCGAGAGAGAGAGGGGAGAGACGGTCGATGATTTGGAGAGGAGAGGTTTGTGGGTTGGGTTGATTTGTATTTTTGAAAATATTAGAAAGTTTTGAAAATATTAATCAAGTCCACAATTAACTTAATCAAGTTTTCTAATGATGTTTGACCCTTTAAGTTGGTCAATGTCATTAATCCTTCATTCAAGACTTAAAAAGATACATTTCCTTCAATTTTCTCAAGTTTCTACATTCAAACATTTAGTTTTATATTCCCACCATTCATTTTTACTTATCACTATTTTCAAAATAGATTTTTACTTTTACTTACCACTCTTAACATATCAAGAAATAATAATTTTTTTCAGGTTTGAATCATTAATTATTCATTCTCGTAATCATTTTTCAAGGTTTAACATAAACAATAATTAATTGGATTGCCTAGTAAAATAATTATGACAAATTCAATGTGACAAGTAAAATTGGATGAATGGAATATTTGTAAATTTAAAAACTCAAAGAGAGAATTCATTTTTTTAAACTTTTCCACTAGTATTTTCTAGTAAATAAACAAAGATCAATGAATCAATAAGAAGTATACGAATCAATTTACATTCGTAAATATTATTTTTTTATAGACAACTAAAAGGTAACGTAGGAGCACTATTTGGGATTTTTTGCTCCAATAGCGTGTTTCATTCTCTACCCAAAGCTTTTGAGGTGTATTGACATAAAGCTTTTATTTTTGCATCAAAATTTTCCTATCAAACAATAATTGGATTTGGGAGCACTGCGACTTCTTTGAAAGGTGAAAGAGTAAGAAGCTAGACCGACTTGCTCTTAAATTAAAAGCAACAAGAGCAAGTAAGTAGGCTTTTCTCCGCAAGAACAATCTTGACTTTCTTTATAATCTTTCACTTGTAGAGTGAGCTTATTCATTCATTCATATTTTCAGTTTTCTTCTTTGAATATGAAATTATGAATATAACGATCTAACTTCTAATGGGTCATTTGATAGAAGGTAGAAGAATAATGTTGAATAAGGTGTATTAGTAATGTCTGCACTATTAATGCAAGTATCAGTATAATAAATATTTATATTTTTTTTATAAAAGATGTTTGTTTACTAAAATACCCTTTTTAATAACTTTCAAGCTTAGAAGTAACAATAGCTACTACTGTAGAAACGGAAAATTCATGGAAGCATTATCCTCCTGTTTGATGACATAATGATACACACAGAAAAGTCTTATGCTAGTATTGATGAGACAAAATTCAAACAAGAAAAGATGGAGATGAAACCAAACAAATGGAGATCTCTTCTGCAATTTTTGCAAAATTCAAACAAAACAAAATCAATTAACAAAGAAAACCTACAGGATGATTATATAAAAAAATGTTGAAGTTAAAAATGGAGATGAAACAAGAAGAAAGTAGCAGCTGCTACATATCGGAGCAGAAAAAGTTGGGGAAAAACAAGAAAAAAGGAAAAAAAACATATTTGATTAAGAAGAAGCAAAAAACTTTGAGGGGTAAATTTGTCTTTTAATAAGTTAATGCATGTGTTGAAGTCTTTGTATTATTAAGGAAAAAGAGTCAAAAATGTCCCTCTACTTTGATAAATTGGTTTAATTTATTCTTCGCTATAGTTTAGGGTTAAATATACCCCTGTCGTTAATAAAGTTAACAAAAATATCCCTCTTTTTAACACTTTTCCACCATAGCAAGATGAGAGCCACGTGGCATGATAGTTGGATGAGGTGAATGCCACGTGGCATGCCACCTCAGCATCATATCTTTTACTTTTAATTTTTTTACTTTAACTTTTATGAATAATTTATATTGTAAAAAATGAAACTTATAATATTAAAAAAAATTAATTAAAAGCAGTTTTTTCCGGCCACCGACGTCGGTCAAACCACCAGTTTGCAAAACTATTTATCACTAGTGTATAAAGGCCTAGCCTTGTCAATTGTCATACATTTCAAGTAACAATTTGTAAAAAAAAAAAAAAAATTAGGCTTCATGTCATGAACTTTTCGAGTAACATATCCATGATCGTGCTTACCCAATTCAAAGAGCCAAATAAAGAGCTTAAAGAAAGAGAAATTTTTTACCTGTATACAAGTTAAAAATGGTATCTTCCTCACTAATGCAAGTCCCCATCCACATCTTGGCTTCAGAGATTCCCGAAAGGAAGTGCTCTTCACAGAATTTCATCGAACAACAACCTGCATTCGGTAAAGAGACTGAATCTCTTAACCAGTGACTTAACATACAACCAAAAAGCTGCATTAGTAATTACTGTTATACTAATCATTGCTTTTAGAAATAAGTTGACCTAAATCAAAACAATTTTCGGTCCTCATATTGGAAGTCCTCTAATCTGATGATTTAATCAACGCGATGCCGGTGGCCTGAAAAAACTATTTTTGGTTAATTTTTTTTTAATATTATAAGTTTCCTTTTTTACAAAATAAATTATTAATAAAAGTTGAAATGAAAAAATTAAAAGTAAAAAAAAAAATGATGTTGATGCGGCATGCCACGTGGCATCCACCTCATCAAACTATCATGTCACGTGGCTCTCATCTTGCCATGGTGGAAAAATATTAAAAAGAGGGATATTTTTTTTAACTTTGCTAATGGCAAGGGTATATTTGACCTCAAAGTATAACGAAGGGCAAACTTAACCAATTTATCAAAGTAGAGGGGTATTTTTGACCCTTTTTCCTATTATTAATAAATAGAAAATGGATAGTATTATTAATACACACTTCAATAAACAATAGAATGTATAACTAATGCAAGTTATACATAGACTGAAAAATGTACCAAACAAGGTACTAATAGTACACATTAACAAATGCATGCATTATTTTTTTCAATACATTCTACCAAACGACCCCTAAGTGTTCTAGCAAGAAATAACGTCAAGGAAAAATAAGACTTATCACAAAGGAACTTATCACTTGTACGGACAGAAGCATTGCTGATACTGAATTTATAGGGTTCAGATTATAGAAAAAGTTGATTATTGAGTTCTGAAATAATCAACATATATTAAAGTGCAGCTTTTAACAAAAACTAGGATTCGCACCCGCGTGGTGCGCGGATTTTATTTAAGAAAAATCGAGACAATGTCTTTTGAAGGAACACTTCTCCTATTTTAAGTGTAAGTCGATGCAAATAAGGGGTGTATTCTACTTGTAGCAAAGAAAGAAAATCATTAGAAAGAAAAAATCATCTAGGATTGAATATTTCAAAATACGATTGTTTGCCAATAATCACCTATGCTAAACAAGAGACAAAGATTGTTTGTGGTTTTTATACCACATCACATTCAAATAAGCCATGGTCATCTAAATAATGCTACAACTATTTTGTATAGTGGCTGTTTTTGTTAATGTTATATTCATTTGATCGTCATTTTGTTTAGCAGAATGTAATGAAACTTGACATTTTCTGTGGTATGTCAGAGATCAAACTCAGCCATAACACGAAACAATATATTGAGAAAAAATCATTTAGCTTCTAATGAAAGAAAAATCAGCAATTTGGGAAAAAGATCATTGTGAAAATATTCATGTGCTACTTTCATCATTTCCCTTGCCTTTTAAAGCTTCTACGGTTCAAGCATATAAAATATTATCGACTAACTCATGCTTTTGTTTAAAATTCACGCAAATCATTAGAAAGGTCTTAAATTATTAAATTGAACAAATCCAAATTTTAGTTAAACAACGCCACCATATATTTCTTAAAACGGTAGCATCAACTTTCTAATCGTAGACACTTGAGTTTTTATTCTTCTCGAATTTTAACTTATTTTTCAATATTAAATATTTATATTTGATCCGATATTATTTTAATTCTTATTTTATTTTTAATAATTTTTAGTTAAAAAATAAATAACTAAATAAAGTGAATTTTGGAATATTAATTTTATTTTTATTCTAATCTCAAAAATAATACTAAAATTCAAAAATATTTTTTTATTTAAATTTTAAATAAGCTAGTATTTTTAGTACAATCTTAATTATATTTATTTTTGATTATTTTTTAAACTTTTATTGTTTTTTTTAAAATGTAAAAATGAATTAGTTATTATTATATTATTTTTATTATTGTTATTATTTAGTTTATTTATTTATTATTTTTATTTGTTATTATTATTAACTTCTAAAAGAAAAAAAAAAAAAAAAGAGAAAAAGATTCAAAATTTAAAAAAAAAAAAAAATTCCCTCCCCCTTATCTGATAATTTCTAACCGTTCCCCTAAGAATCCCCTATATAAAAGACTCCTCAACCCTAGAAAAAAGGACGTACTTTGCCTACACTATATCAGAAACATCAGAAAACATAGAAAAAACAGAGAACAAAAAGAAGTGAGAAAACAAGTGAAGTAAAAAATAAAGAAAAGAGCGTGAGGATTCAAAAAATTGAGAATTTCGTTTGAAAATTCTGGTGACGATTTCGTGTTTCTCTTCTACTTAACTCATTACACGAGTTCTTATTTGATCATATGATATTTATTATATAAATTTTATTAGAAATCAAAATATGAATGAAGTTGATTAAATTGTTTCATGTATTATTCAGTATGTGTTATCGGTTTATTATGTGAATCTATCTGTTATTATGTGTTGTATATTCACTCTTTGTGAAAATATGGCAGTGTACTAGTGGTCTTTTGCTTTCTGTATATCTGTGCTTTAGTGCATCTATATCAAGTCAACATTAATGGCGGCCAACAATATGCATCTCTCACTAACAAACTTTTTATTTTAATGATTTTTATAATTACCAAAAAAAATAAAAAAATAAAAGATGATTATAATAATAAACATTTATTTATTTCTGTTGATGTATTCAATTCGGTGGATAATAATGGAGACAAACTTATTAAAAAGGTGAAAAATAATATATTATAATTGAGAAGAGAGCATTGCTTTCAGTAACTGTTTCAAGATTCTTAAATTACAATTATTATTACATGTGAATTACAATATCTCATACGGGTGATAGTATTATTTTCCTATTTTTGATCTTTCTTAAGATTTTTTTTTTAAAAGATTTGCATCAATTTGTAGCGTCTGGATTTTAATTAATGAGTACAGAATTCGTTTGTTGGTTTGGGATCAAGATTTTCATCAGCAGTCCCAAAAGAGTGCACACATTAATTTGTGCATAGATCTATAAAAAAAATAATTCAAATGGTATATCTTTTTTACATTAAAAAATTAAGGTATAGTCTTTAAGTTATTGAAATTGTCCGGTGGATATTAAATGATTCATTCGTAGAATAGGAAAAAATCTTTTGGATTATGTTTTATTGAGTTAAAATTTATTTGTGTGTCAAAGATACTGCTTTGTTCTTATGGCTTATAAGCAATTTAGAAATATCATCTTGATAGAATTCTAATAATTTTAACCAGGTTAGTTTGATATTAAATAGATTTAGGGGCATTTAATGTGTTGGTCGTGTCTTCTATTATATTTTCCAATTAAATATCCCTTAGTTAAAGTCTGTCAATTCTTTTGCCTATTATAATTAATTATATTTTAGCCATGCGTGCAATTACGTTCCTTAATTTATTTCATAATTACAAAGTTTTGTGTATGGCTATATATATATATATATATATATATATATATATATATATATATATAAAGAAGACTTTATTATTTTTCCATTAACAATAATTGAGTAAAGAGTAATTTAAAGTTATGTCCTTGTTATATATTATACCACGTTAATTGTTTAAAATATTTGTTTCAACTAAAAATTCGGTGTACGTATTTTTTTGAGATATTTAAAATAATTTAAGGATGCAATAATGCACCCTTGTAAATTTTTCTAAAATTAACTTATTTTTTGTCAGAAACCAGCAACTTTATTATTTCCTCAGTCAAATATTGCATTCAGTTGTTTACAATTCCAGCTACATAATTAGCCATAAAAACAGAACTTCATACTTGGGTATGCTCCGTACTAGTCCACACGATCCATCAATTCTTCAAGCCATCTCTTATCTTTGCTCCTCGTACATTGCTGCACCTTCCTCCATATTTTCCAGCGACATTCCAGCTTAATCTTCCTACATATACTTGTGGGGTGAGCCACCTTGTGATTCCACAAAGCAACGTTTCGAGCCTTCCAAATATTATAGATCAATGCAGCCGATACCATCCATAACACAGCTCTTCTTATTCTTCCAGCAGCTCGTCTGGCAATGTGATTCCATCATCCTTGTAATATAAGATAAAAGACAAGTTTTCGGTATAGTAAAAATGAGCAATTTTAGGCTTTAACATAATTTATAAAAATAGTTTTAGCCAAGATAAGTCAATGAAAGCGACCATGCTAGAACCACGGGACTCGAGGGGTGCCTCACACCTTCCCCTCGGTCAACAGAATTCCTTACCCGATCTTCTGTTTTCTTAGACCAATAAAAAGTCATCTCATTTTGATTAGAGATTCAATAAGGTGACTTGGAACACCACAACTCAATTCTAAGTGGTGACTCTGTAAATAAATTAATCCCTATTTAAAACTGTCACTTTAATTGAAAAACCCTTCAACTTCGAACCGTCGAGTGAAAAAGAGGTGTAACATCTCTGGCAACTCTTCTGGGGAGTAACGTAAGAATTCGAGCTTTTGATATTGACTTGACTTGCTTTAATTATTTTGATATTGTGTTTGTTGGCCTATGTGTTACTTGTCGCTCATTTACTACTTTGATATTATTGAACTGTCTTATAAACTGTCTTCTCTTGCGCACCCCCTCTGAATCTCTCCACCTATGAATCTCTAAAATATGATAGAAAGAGTGAAACATATGCATCCTACTTTCTTTTTGAGATAGCCGGAGTGTCAAGGCACCTGGTGTAGGATTATAGTCACACATGTTAGGCTGGGTTCGAATCAACAAAGAAGGCGGAGTAGCACTGTTACCGAGCAAGTTTTTCCTCCCCGACTCGAGTGTCTGCTCGGGTAAGTCATTCTAAACACCTATCCCTTTGAGGTTAAACTTAGCAGAACTGAAACTCAGAATCTGATTATCCTTATTAAGTTCTGCCTTATTTGCATCATGTACATTTGACTTAGCGGGACTCGGTACAGGGATCGGGTCTGTTTATGACAGGTGACCTACTTTATAATGACCAACATGTGCATCCTACATGCTCTTTGACATTTATTTGGAAGGCTATTTGATTGTTGACCAGCTTTTAGGTAACTTGGTGAAATGCAAGAGAGTATATTGTCCTCAAATTTAAAAAATTTATTTTTGAAGAAATCAAAATTATACACAATTTTTTTAAAAGGTCTTCATGAACTACGAGGTTCTGATTCTCACATCTTAGTGGGATACGTAGGAAGTCTTTCTCAGGATACCACTCTATCTTATGAAAAATTATTCATAGATTTATTGGGGAATATTTTAAAAATATGATTACTTTCATAGTTATTTTTCTCAAGTCCAATTTTTATATATATCTTAATAGCCCTGAATCCTTAGGGATAGTGAGGCTAAGTTTTTACAAACTAAATATATATATATAAATCTTAACAGCCCTGAACTTTTAGGGGTCTTGAGGCTTAGTTTTGTATGACATATATTTCAAGAACTACGCACACCTAATTCTCATCTTAATGAGATACGTATGCAGTCCTCAATGAATGTGATCTAAAAAAAATTTGGTTGTCTTTCTTTCTAAAAAATAAAAAAATTATTTTTAAAAATAAAAAAATATTATTTAATAAATTCAATAATAAAAAAAACTGTTTTTCATATTTCAAATAACAAATGTTTCTTTGTATCTCCAATTTTCACGAACTATGCACACTTGATTCTCACCTTGGTGATATGCATAGGCACCCTTTTAGGGTTTGCTGATCTTTTCAAAAAGAAGATAAAAGAAAAGAGTTTTGAAAAGTGTTGCATTCTAACGCCTTTGTTATTTATTACAATTAGTTTAAGGTAGTTGGTTTGTGGTATTATGGCCGGTCCTCCATATTACATCAAATCCAGGGAAGAGAGTCATGTCCAGCAAGAGTATAGAGGGTGACATCATGGATCAGATAAAGAGTTAGGAAAATAAGATTTTAAAGCAAGAGATTGTGAGTTTAAGGCAACAAATGATGAAAATATATCGAGCTTGGGTAATGGGCTGCCTCTTCCTCCATTTTCCACTATTGACCCTACAAATACTTTGAGTTTTTCACCAAAATTGCAAGGTCAGCTTTCTGCTATTGGTTATGCACCACAACATGCCTCAGAATCTACTCCAAGCCAGAACAATCTCAATGTTTCCATCACTCATTCTCTAGATCTTCAATATAAATCTACCACATTGATAGCATCACCTATAGTCTCGACTTCTATTGCTCACTCCTCTACTGAGGCTTTCACCTTGGCTTTTTATCCGGCGTTTATGCCTCCCCAATTTGCTAGTAAATCGATGTTTATTATCCGGCGTTTATGCCTCCCCAATTTGCTAGTAAATCGATGTTTAACACTCTTGATAATCACTATTATACTCCTGAGCCCATATCTATGTTAATTGGACCACCAAAATTTCTTACTAAGAAGTCTGACATGACAGAAGAGCAAGAGAAAATGGCTAGGAAAATGAAGAGCATAGAAAAGGCTATGAAAAATTTTCAGGGAATTACGAATTATGAAGACGTTGCATATAAAGGCTGGGGAATGTATTCAAGTGTTAACCTTCCTCTAAGACTTAAGCTATCAAAATTTGAGGAATATGATGAGTACGAAAATTCTAGAAAACTCTTGGCAGGATATTGCGATCAATTGAGAGAGACTGGAAGGAAGAAGAAGGAAAATGTACCTATTGTCATTATAGGGGAAAACAGAGCTCAATAGGTCCAACTCAGCAATATTATTAATCTCAATTCTGATCTTGCACATCAAATCCACATGCTCACCTGCAACAAGGTTCCTCTTTGCAAAATCTAAAATATTTTATTCCATTTTCTCAGTATCCTTTAAACAATGCACAGTTGTATACTCATCTGTTTTCTTATCCACAATGGCATGCATCGATCCCTCAACATCGTTCTAGGACCCCATATATTTATCAAGAAACTTCTAAGTCTAAGTTTCAATCGAAGCTGGAGTTTAAAAAGAGGAGGAAATCAAAGAATAATTTTATACCAATTGCGGAGTTGTATGCTAGTTTATTCCAGAGATTGAGAGATTCGAACATAATCACTCTTCTCCTTAAGTGTACTCCTGATCCACATTCAAGAAATTCTAATCCTCATATATGACATGCATATTATTTTGATATTCAGGGTCATAGTATTGAGGATTATCATACTTTGAAAAGAGAAATAGAAAGGATGATTCAAGAAAAATTGGTTGTATTGCAAAACATTAACACAACGAGCATCACATGAAATACTTTACCAAAACATGGTACTGCGCAATACGTGGGAAACAATGAGTTAAGCATGGGGGTCCAGAATTTATTTGTTGAAGGAAATATGTTGGACAGTGGAGGAAGTTCTAGTCATGCTGATATGCAAACTAGTGGCTAAGATGCCAAGTTCACCAATTGGGAAGTCAATCCTTTCCTTACTTGAAAGTATTGTTGGTAGTTTGTTTTATTTTCTTTATTTTTTTCAAATTATTTCAGGATTGTAGTTCGAAATATATCTTGTTTTGTCTATCTGTCATTTTCGTTTAGACCCTTCTATCTTTTCTTGTAATGAAATATGGTATTTCTTGTTGTTTTGTCTTATTTTTTTTTAGTTGTTTATTTGTCTTCTCTACACAATACATTTTATGTTGATTCTAGTGCTATGATATGCCTGTGAAATTTTCAAATGGATCTTAAATCTAATTTAATCATGAAACATTGAAACAGAGAGCTAAAGTTAGAAAAAGAGAGCATCTAAGAAAATAGGGAGAGTGTTGAGGCATTTGGTGATCAAGTTGAAGCCTTCTTAAAAAATCAAGGCAATTAAGTTGAGAATCACAAGAATAACTTGGTCATTAATTGAAAGACATATCTCAATTGAGCCAGATAGTTGATGCACAATCCTATATTAAGAGAAACAGAAAAAAAATCAGCTCCACGGAAGCATGGATCATTCGATGTGAGGAATGTACAATAAAGGTAGATTTGTATGTTCAACAAGTGTAGAAAAAGAAGTAAAACACATGCTCAGTTCAAGTTAGTGCTGTAAAAAATATCACGAATGATCTTCATCTTTAACTTTCATATTGCATGATATGTACTTGCATTTTCAAGGATTTATATAAAGAAGACATTTCATTCTGCTATCCAAACATTATGTCATCCTTTGTTTACCCTGTTTGAGATTTAATTCTATTTTCTTTCATACCTCTCTTTTGGAATCAAGATAGAGTCAAAAAGTTTAAGAAAAAGGTTCGAGTAAAAGAATAAAGTAAAAAAGGGAAAAAAGTGTGTGTCAAAAAGTAAGAAAGTGATGAGTGCCAAGAAAAATAAATTCAGGAAAAAATTTCAAAGAGAAAAAAGAGTCAAAAAAAAAAAAGAAAAGAAATCAGAATCAAGCAGAAGAACAAGTTACCGAGACTACGCTAGACCCGATTCTCCTCTTTTGAGTGTGAGATACGTAGGCAGCCTTACTTTGGGGTTTGGTCTAACAAAGAGAAAATTCAAGTTACTAGTATGTGATAAAACTGAGGTAAAATTTATTTCCTTAAGAGTAAATTCCAAAAGTTGTATGTTTCACCCAATCGCATGAAAATGTTTTAGCCTCGTGCCACCTTTTCTTTTTAACCCTTTACAAAAGCCAAGTTACAACTAAAGAAAGACCTTTAGATCAATCTTTGAGAATGTCAAGGCTAAATATGTTATGGGTGCATGATGTTTCATATGTTGGGCATTTTTTTTAAAAAGAAAAAAAAGAATAAAATTGAGAGTCTTATTAGTGAAAATCCTTTTGGGCACCGAAAGATGATAGTGAGTTGAGAGAAATAAAATGAGAGAGTCTTATTGGTGAAAACCCTCAGGGCACCGTAAGATGATTGTGAGTTGAAAAATGAGAATAAGAGAGTCTCATTGGTTAAAACCCTCACAAACACCATAGGGCAATGGTGAGTTGAGAGAAAGAAAATGAAAAAGGCTTGTTGGTGAAAACCCTTCAAGATGTCACCAGATGAATGGGATATACAAGTGCAATTGACCGAAGAACAACTCAGTTTCAGGACCATTAACTCAACAACAATTGGTGAAAAATTTGGATGAAAAGTTCAGGCAGCTTAATTCAAAAATGCATGGCATAATCATTAGAGTTGATTGTCATTTTTAGATGAACTTTTTTTTTCTTTGTTTCAAATGGGGACATTCATTTTCCTTTTATTTTTCTTTATATCTTTGTTTTCTTGAATCAGTTATTAAAAAAAATCATCATTGTCATTTTTCTTGTGTCTTTGAGTCGAGTCCGTGTCATAACAAGTGAGAAAAAATTTTAAAATTGGCTACCAGCTTTTTCAATTGCACAAGAAAAACAAAAGGCTAACACATGAAAGAGACATGATTGTGATACGAAATAAAGCATGCAGAAAGTTTTGTCAACAGACGAGTTTGGGAACTTATAGAAATACCAAAGTTCAAAGGGTTTATTTGAGGATCATGGCAAAGCAGAGATACTGTGTTTGTTTCAGAGTCACTTCTAATAATCTAAATTTGGGTTAATGATGCAGTAAGTCATTGATAGATGCTAATAGTTGGAAGCAAGATTAACAATGATGAGGGAAAGAGTGATTGCCACGGAAGCTAAAGCCACAAACCTGCCACCATTTTTTTGAACTCACAAATTTTCTTTGATGAAATAAGAAACACGTTACCTTCAAACCAAGGACTCCAGAGCATAAATATCAAGGGATGCAATGCCTCATTTCCACAAATGCAGGAATCAATATTGCTGCACAGGTTTGATAATCAAATCATGGTAAAAATTCATCATCCTATATCCCTCGTAGGCATACTTCTTTGTCCAGATATTTCAATTTTCAATTGTTAGGTGATATACTTATTAAATTTAACCTTGATTCGTAGAAGATATGCCTTTTAGTCAAGTCATTTCCCTTGATTCCTATAAGACTTACTTTTTAGTTGAGTCATTCCCCTTGATTCCTATAATACGTACCTTTTAGTCGAGTCATTTCCCTTGATTCCTATAAGATGTACCTTTTAGTAGAGTTATTCCCCTTGATTCTTAGAAGATGTACCTTTTAGTCGAGTTATTCCCTTTGATGATTCCTATAAGACATACCTTTTAGTTGAGTCATTCCCTTTGATTTCTATAAGACGTACCTTTTAGTCGAGTCATTCCCTTGATTCCTATAAGACCTAACTTTTAGTCAATTCATTCCCCTTGATTTCTAGAAGATGAAGATGTACTTTCTAGTTGAATCATTTCATTTAACCACTAGGAGGCGAACTTTCTAATTTTGGTCTACTCTGAACAGCTACATCTTTTAACAGGGCCTTGATTCACCCTGTTTACTATAATTTTCAAAAGTTGTAATGTAATGACACTAATAAAATTTTCTAGTATAAACTGAGGCAAAAATTTTGTTCGTGTCTATTGAATTTTACTTTCTTCTCAGGACCCTCCTGGATAATGGGACTTTTCTTTTCTCGTTCACCTTTTATTTTAAGTCCAGAAGTCCGCCTAAAAAAATAGTGTGAACAAAAAGTATGCCCAGAAGTCTTCCTAAAGAACAGAGTGAAGAAAGAGTATGTCCAGGAGCCCGCATAAAGAACAGGGTAAAGAAAAAGAAAGTTCAGGAGACCGCCTAAAGAACAGGGTAAAGAAAAAGGAAGTCCAGGAGCCCGCCTGAAGAATAGGGTGAAGAAAGAGTACGTCCAAGAGCCCGCCTGAAATATAAAGTGAAGAAAGAGTAAGTCCAGGAGCCCTCCTGAAGAACAGGGTGAAGAAAAAGTAAGTCCAAAAGCCCGCCTGAAGAATAGGGTGAAGAAAGAGTAAGTCCAGGAGCCCGCCTAAAGAATAGGGTGAAGAAAAATAAGTCCAGGAGCCCGCCTGAAGAACAGGGTGAAGAAAAAGGAAGTCCAAGAGCTTGCCTGAAGAACAGGGTGAAGAAAAAAAAAGCTCAGGAGCCCACCTGAAGAACCGGGTGAAGAAAAAAGAAGTCCAGGAGCCCGCCTGAAGAACAGGGTGAAGAAGTAACAAATCAGGAGCCCGCCTGAAGAAAAAGGTAAAAGAGAAAAAAAAAGCAACCTAGGAGCCCGCTTGAAGAATAGAGCGAATTTTCAAGTTCAACTCACGAAGAATTGAATCAAGATTCTAGAGAAATTGCATCTTTTATTTGTATTTTTTATTTTTTATTTTTGTTATTCATTTGGATGTAAAAAGTAGAAATCCTGAACCGAAAACTCGATGGAATCTCACTTGACGTCTAACTCTTTCTCTTACCTTGTTACCTTTGAACTACTTGTGACCTGATTTCCATATAACCCGAGATAGGTAGAAGATCAAAAACCAAGACTCGATCACATTTTTTATATTATTTTAATTTTATTTTATCCTTACCTTTCAAATAATTGGAGGGTCAAAAATCATATCTTGTCTACTTCTTTGCATGAAAAATCTTTGAGATCCGCACAAAGAGGAGCAAAAATGTAGTCACGTGATTTTTGATCCACCTCAAATTTTAACTTATTTTTCGATATTAAATAGTTATACTTGATCCGATATTATTTTAATTCTTATTTTATTTTTAATAATTTTTAGTTAAAAAATAACTAAATAAATAAATAAAGTTAATTTTGGGATATTCATTTTATTTTTATTCTAATTTTAAAAAATAATACAAAAATTCAAAAATATTTTTTATTTTTAAATTTTAAATTAATAAGCTAGTATTTTTAGTACTATCTTAATTATATTTATTTTTGGCTGTTTATAAACTTTTATTGTATTTTTTTAAATATAAAATTAATTAGTTATTATTATATTTTTTTATTATTATTATTATTATTTTATTTATTGTTTTTATTTGTTTTTATTATTATTATATTCTAAAAGAAAAAAAGAAAAAAAATAGAAAAAGATTCAAAAGTTAAATGAAAAATTCCTCCAACATATCTGATAATTTCTAACTGTTTCCCCCAAGAGTCTCCAATATCAAAGACTCCTCAACCCCAGGAAAAAGGACTCACTTTGCCTACAATGTATTAGAAACATCAGTGAACAGAGAAAAACAAAGAGCAAAAAAAGTGAGAAAACAAGTGAACAAAGAGCAAAAAAAGTGAGAAAACAAGTGAAGTAAAAAATATAGAAAAGAGAGTGAGGATTCAAAAAATTGAGAATTTTGTTTGAGGATGCCGGTGACGAGTTCGTATTTCTCTTCTACTTAACTCATTACATAGGTTCTTCTTTGGTCCTATGATATTTATTGTATGAATTTTATTAGAAATCAAAACATGAATGAAATTGATTAAATCGTCTCATGTATTATTCAGTATGTGTTATCAATTTATTATGTGAATCTATCTGTTATTATGTGTTATCTATCCACTCTTTGTGAAAATATGGCAGTGTCCTTTAGTGCATCTATATCAAGTCAACATCAATGGCGGCCTACAGTATGCATCTCTCACTAACATTTTATTTTATTGATTTTTATACCCAAAAAAAAATAAAAAATAAAAGATGATTATAGTAATAAACGTTTATTTATTTCTATTGGTGTATTCAAATGTTTGTTACTGGTGTATTCAATTGGGTGGATAATAATGGAGACTAACTTTTTGGAAAAGTGAAAAATAATATATTATAATTAAAAAGAGAGAATTGCTTTCAGTAACTGTTTCTAGATTCTTAAATTACAATTATTATTACGTGTGAATTACAATATCCCATACGGGTGATAATATTAGTTTCCTAGTTTTGATCTTCTTAAGATTTTTTTAAAAAGATTTGCATCAATTTGTAGTGTCTGGCTTTTAATTAATGAGTCCAGAATTCGTTTGTTGGTTAGGGGTCCACATTTTCATCAGCAGTCCCAAAAACATACACACATTAATTTGTGCATAGATCTGTAAAAGAAATAATTCAAATGGTATATTTTTTTACCTTAAAAAATTAACGTGTAGTCTTTAAGTTATTGAAATTGTCCAGTGGATATTAAATGATTCTTTTGAAATTTAATTCGTGGTATAGGAGAAATCCTTTTGGGTTGTGTTTTATTGAGTTAAAATTTATTCATGTATCAAAGATATTGCTTTGTTCCTATGGCTTATAATCAATTTAGAAATATTCTTTTGATAGAATTCTAATAATTTTGAGTCAACAACCAAATAGAGAGAAATTTTTTTGCAATCGTTTCGACAAAGAGAGATAAACTCTGGAAAGGAAAAATATTACCAATCAAATCCACTAATTATTTGCTGAAAATTTGATTTGTGTCTTTTTGAGTCAAAATCTGAGAAATTAAGAAGGAAACTTCAGTAACCACAATGAAAAATATCAAGACAGAATTCTCTATATATAGCCAGAGGAAATTTTCTTCTACCTAGTTGCTATGATTCCCCTCTTTTCTTAATAACCCAATTGCTATGGTCACTCATTTGTTGTTGTTTTTGCCTCAAAATTTATTTGCGCCTAGAAATGTAATTGTATATCAAAAATAGTGAAGAAACTATAAATCTGAAGCAGTTACATTCTTTTGAATAATTTAGAGAGAACTATTATTTGAAAGTTAAAAATTTTCTGCCACTATACTCAATTTTTGTCGCGTTTGTTGATGGAATAGTTATCAATTTTAAATTTTAAATTTTAAATTCAAATTTTATATTGAAAAGGCATTTTTATTGTGCAAATGCAATCATATTTTGTGCCATTGTTACATGTATATTGTTGAAAAAAATTAGAATATAACTTTATTATAAATTAATTTTTGAAAGTTTTCTTTCCACATAATTATATTATTAAATTGTTAGTTACAGGAAAAAGGATTTATATAAAATTAGATTTATTACAACAGAAAAAATTGCTATAACCCAAATATTTTTAAAACTTCAAATATAAAACTAATTGTCAAAATTTAAATTTTGTGATATGTAAAAAATAAATTTAAAAAAATAGATAATTAATAACTAATCTAACTATTTGTTTTCCAAATCTAACACATGGCGTACACTTATGCTTTCACTTGGCTTATTGTGCAGGTTTTATCCTCTCTTAGTAATAATATACTAGTTAATGTATCCGCGCGATGTGTGGGTGATTTAAAAATTTGTCAATACTTATTTAAGATATCGATTATAATATAAAATTATAAAATCATATTAAATTAAATAAGTGCTAATTATATTTTATGATATAAAATATTTACTAGTTCAATATTTATTATTATTAAATTATTTTTCAAAGGATTAAGTAACTAAAATAAAAACATATAGGTCCATTTAACTATTATTGTAAGTGTTTATAAAAAATTTTAACAATTCATACACTCAAACATTTAATAGTTATTATTCTAAATAAAATGAAAACAGATTATATATTATTAAACAATTGTCAAGTATACTACCTTTTTTCATTATTTTTAAAATTTTCTTATAATATAGTATTTATTTTGTATTATATTAATTTTTTTAAAATAATTTGAAAATAAAAAATATTTAATAACAATAACTCTAAAAAATTAATTTGATCCCTAATGAAATAACTTATAATCACAAATAAATAAATTATATTAGACTATAAATTGTAAAAATACTCATAATTTTTATAAAAAATGTGGACTTAAAAAATAGAAAGTACAACTTACAAAAACTATTTAATTAATAGTTGGAAATATATATAAAAATGGATGTGGCCAAAAGTATGATTGGATAAAAGAGTGGTCCAATAAAAGTAAAGTACAAATCTAAAAAAGGAAAGTACAGTGCTACCGACATTTTGACTCTGGAAACTTCATCTTCTCATCTTCTCTCCGATTTGCAGCTATATTCTCATCTTCTCTCCGATTTGCACCTAGTTTTCTCCGTTAAATTTTTACAATCAAAAGTTAATATTAGTAATTATGCATTCTAAGTTTGCTTGTTGATGAGATATGGAGGATGTCGATTTTCTTCTTGAAATTTAAGCAAGTGAATTTCTGGGCAGTCATTGACAAAGGTGGAGTCAGACTTTAAAGTCTGGGGGTTCGAAACACTATTCACTTCACCCACATCTTGAAACATCAACGATGAACAGTATTCACTTCACCCACATATTTTTTAAGCCTTTATATGCCTTTGTTCCAACTTCAAAAACCTTCCGTTGTAAAAGATTCGCTTACTTTTTTTTCATATCCTTCGAACTCATTTTTAAACAAATAACAACATAAGCAAAGCATTGCATCTTTTTTAATTCTATATTCTAACTATTGAGAATATGGAGGTTTAAACCATTCTGGATTAAAGAGACGTGGTGTACCTCCAAAATCTCTTATGGAAAACTCAAATTTATTTGGTTGACAAGGGTTTTTTGGTATGTAATATCTCTGTATCCGATCACGTACATTTGGAGAAAATTCTGTAATTGATTTTCTTTCAGCAGGGTCTAATTTAAGATCTAACTTTGTCAATTCTTTATCGTTATCCGATACTCCGGAAAGATTGATAGGCAATGAAGAACTTGACAAAGAAGAGCTAGGAGCAGTATCTGAAGGAACTTGAGGCTTGAAAAAATCCTAATCATATTGTCACTTGCTTAGAGATCGTACAAATCACAAAACACAAAATTTTCTACAAAAGTATTCTACTGCGTTGTAATTATAATTCACAAAATACGAAAATTATATGTTGCAACAGAATTACAGAAACAATTCATACTAAAACACTTCAACCCAAAATACAACAACAACAACAACAAACCCAGTGTATTCCCACTTTGTGGGGTCTGGGGGGGGTAAGATGTACGCAGTCCATACCTCTACCTCTGATGAAGTAGAAAGGCTGTTTCCGAAAGACCCCCGGCTCAAGTTACGAGATATCAAACAAACACATAGTACAGCACAGAAGCAGATGACATAACATAGATACTGCAGCCATAAGGAATATAAAACAGAGTAAAGCAGGAATGCAGGAATATAAAGCAGAGGAAAGCACACAGATTCGTAACAAACATAGAACACGGAACACGGAACAGAACATTGAATACGGAATCATACCAGGAATACACCCCCACCAATTACCTCCCTACATTAGCGACCCGAACAGGCCCTAATCCTCTGCCGTAATTCGCGTCTTCCAGACCTTCCTATCTAGGGTCATGTCCTCGGTAAGCTGTAACTGTTCCATGTCCCGCCTAATCACCTCACCCCAGTACTTCTTCGGTCTACCCCTACCCCGTCTAAAACCATCCAACGCTAGCCTCTCACACCTACGGACCGGGGCATCCATGCCCCTCCTCTTCACGTGTCCGAACCATCTCAATCGTGCTTCCCGCATCTTACACTCCACTGAAGTCACACCAACCTTCTCCCGGATAGTCTCATTCCGAACTCTATCCCCTC
>NC_061122.1:15292959-15473251 GCF_002878395.1 Capsicum annuum | reverse complement strand
GAGACATCCTCGTCAATCTCACCGTTACTCTGGATCACGGACCCGAGGTACTTGAACTTATCCCTTTTCTTTACCTCCTGCGCTTCTAGCCTCACCACTACCTCATTCTCTCGCCTTACGTCATTAAACTTACATTCCACATACTCTGTCTTGGTTCTGCTCACCCTGAACCCTTTAGACTCCAGAGTTTGCCTCCACAGCTCTAATTTGTCGTTCACACCCCCTCGCGTCTCATCTATCAGGACTACATCGTCTGCAAAAAGCATACACCACGGCACCTCCCCTTGGATACGCCGCGTTAACACATCCATTACTAGCGCAAACAAAAAGGGACTAAGAGTAGATCCCTGATGCAATCCTGTCAGGACAGTGAAATGCTCTGAGTCTCCTCCCGCCGTCCTCACCTGGGTTTTCGCTCCCTCATACATATCCTTAATTACTCTGCTATATGCCTGCGGTACTCCACTCACCTCCAAGCATCTCCAAAGCACCTCCCTGGGGACTTTGTCGTACGCCTTTTCTAGGTCGATGAACACCATGTGCAAATCCTTCTTCCTTTCCCTATATTGCTCCACCAACCGCCGTACCAGGTGAATTGCCTCCGTCGTCGAGCGGCCGGGCATAAATCCGAACTGGTTTTCCGAGATAGACACTATCCGTCTCAGCCTCACCTCGACCACTCTCTCCCAGATCTTCATAGAGTGACTCAGTAACTTAATCCCCCTATAGTTATTGCAACCCAAAATCTAAAGTAAAATTAAAAATCTAATAACAATTTATTGGTCGCGACTCATGAATTTCGATACAAACTATGAGACTAGCAATAAGCAATTTAGCATCTGCAAAAACTGAAAGAGAAATGGAAACCACATTACATACCTTGGAAGAGCAGCAGAAGTGCAATTTGGGATTTGAGCAATGTCGTGGTTATTGAGATTTGGCTAAAGTTTTTTTCTCCTTTCTTTAATAATAATTAGTTTTGTTTTTGTTTTTTATTTTGGTTTTATAAAAAAAGTGTAAAAGTGTGTGAATGTTAACCATTGTAAAAGGCAAAAACAAATAAAAATGATACTCAAAATGTAGCATGTGCAGATGCAGCAAAGTGCAAAAAAATAAAAGAGCAACTGAGCATTGAACAAAATGTCATTAGTGGGGTTTGAACCCCCTATCTTGGGGCTGCTAGGTTGATACACCTACCACTGGACCAACAGACTGTTGGGTAAACCCGAAATAACAACAAAAGTATTTGTGGAAAAATAATAGGGAAAAATATAAAAATAATGACACCAAGAATTTTACGTGGAAACCCTTCTAAATAAGGGAAAAAATTACGAATCAAGAGGAGCAACTAATATTATTGTAGCAAGGAATTTTACACCGTAGTAAAAAATATAATACTCAAAATGACTACCACACACCCAAAAGAAATAACCCTCTTTTGAATCCCACCTTACTAAATATATTGCCCACTCTAATTTTCCCTTCACAACCTATTTTTATCATGATCTGTGAAATACTTCATTGCTCTCTCTATATTTTTCTTTCTCTGCATTTGTTGGTGTGGAACAAAGGAGCTTGAGATCTCTCTATTTATAGATGATTTTGTGCTTAAAAAACGTGAGCAATGACCTCACTTGAAAGCAAAATTCAACATAGTTCTGCTCTCTTTTTCTATTGTTACAGCTAATTGTTTGAAACAAAAGTCAGTTATGACTTTTCAACCAATTAGGTATGGGATGGACCTACCAAATCTCCCCCTCCAGTCCCATACATCTGAAGGAGGTATCTCCGTCTTCTTAGAGAGAGCTCATACCGACAAGCTCTTTGCATGACTTAAAATTGTCTTTTGGCACCACTTTTGTCTACATATTCACAGGATTTTCACTTGTGTGAATCTTCTTGACGTGGAATGATCTGTTCTCTACTTGTTCACGAATCCAATGGTACCTCACATCAATGTGTTTTGTTCTTGCATGGTACATGGAGTTCTTGCTCAAGTCTATTGCACTTTGATTGTCACAATAAACAACATACTCCATTTAATCTAATCCAAGTTCTTGAAGGAATCGCTTAATCCATATCATTTTCTTGCCAGCTTCAGTAGCCACAATATACTCAGCTTCAATTGAAGATAACGCAACACATTTTTGCAACTTTGAATGCCATGATATAGCTCTCCCTAAAAAGGTAAACCAAAATCCAGTAGTAGGTTTTCTATTATCAAGGTCACCCTCTATATCAGCATCTGTATAGCCCTTCAAGATTTGACCAAATCCTCCAAAATAAAAACAATCACCTGAGGTTCTTTTTATATACCTCAATATCTGTTTAACTGCTTCCCAGTGTTCCTTTTGGGGATTTTTAAGAAATCTGCTGACAACACCAACTTCGTGAGCAATATCAAATCTGGTACACACCATTGCATACATTAAGCTTCCGACAACGGAGGAGTATGGAATTTAGCGATGTTATCTTTTTCCTCCTTCGTTGTTGGACACATTTTTCTGCTTAATTTCACATGACCAGCAAGGGGTGTGTTAACAGCCTTTGCATTCTTCATGTTGAAGCGCTTCAGTACACGTTCAATATACTTTACCTGTGACAAGTAAATCTATATTCCATCTCTGAGATGAGTAATCTTCATGCCTAAAATCTGCTTAGCATGACCCAAGTCTTTCATAGCAAAATACTTACGTAATTGTTTCTTCAATTTGACAATTTTGGAAGTATTTTTGCCTACAATCAACATATCATCCACATATAGCAAGAGAATGATAAAATTGTCATCAGAAAACCTTTGTGCAAATACACAATGATCTGAAGAAGGCTTCTTGTAGCCCTTCTGCCCCATGACAGATTCAAACTTCTTATACCACTGTCTAGGAGCTTTCTTCAAGTCATAAAGACTCTTTCTAAGTGTGCACACATAAATTTCTTTACCTTTCATCTTGAAGCCCTCAGGTTGTTCTATATAAATCTCCTCTTCTAGGTCACCATGAAAAAAAGTTGTCTTCACATCCATCTGCTCAATCTCTAAATCAATACTAGCAGCCAAACCAAGAACTGTACAAATAGAGGTCATTTTGACCACAGGAGAAAATATTTCCTCAAAGTCGATACCCTTCCTTTGACTAAATCCTTTAATAACCAATCTGGCTTTGTATCTAGGCTTCAAGTTGTGTTCTTCAAATTTTACTTTGGACACCCACTTATTCTTCAAAACTCTCATACCCTTAAGCAATTTCACCAACTCATAGGTGTGGTTCTCATGCAGAGATTTCATCTCATCTTGTATGACTTCAATCTATTGATCTTTATGTTTATCTTTAATGGCCTCCTCATAACATTCAGGTTCTCCCCCGTCTGTGAGTAACAGATACTCATTAAGAGAATAACGAGAAAAAGGAATAAGCTGTCTTGTAGACCTTCTTAGTGGAGCATTTGGCTCATCTACGGCTTCTTGAAATGGAGCCTCATCAACAACAGCATTGTTGTCATTATCCACATCAACATATTGATTTTGAACCTAATTCTAGGCGTCACCATGGTTATCTAACCCACCAACATCATGCATACTTGTATGAGGAAATTGATCAAGACTAACCACACCATCAAAATTTAAAGATTCTGATTTCTCTGCTTTGTTAACATTTTCATTGGTTTGATTCTGCTCAAAGACAACATCACGGCTTCTTACATGCTTCTTCTCAACAGGATCATACAACCTGTAACCAAACTCATCTAGGACATAACCAATGAAGATGCATTGTCGTATCTTGGTATCTAACTTTGACCTCTCATCTTTGGGCACATGTACAAAAGCTTTGCAACCAAATACTTTCAAATGGTCATAAAAAAAATCCTTCCCATACCAAACCTTATTTGGCACCTCACTTTGCAAAGAAAAAGCAGGATATAGATTAATAATATATGCAGCAGTCAATAAAGCCTCGTCCCAAAAAGAGTTCGGCAACTTTACGTTAGAAAGCAAATATCTGACTCTTTTCATCAAAGTCCTGTTGATTCTCTCCTCAAAACCATTAAGTTGTGGAGTTTTAGGAGGAGTCTTCTAGTGTCTGATACTTTGATGCATTCATTATTCGTCAAATGGTCCACAATATTCACCACCGTTATCAGTACCAATACACTTTAGCTTCTTCCCTGTTTCTCTTTCAACAGAAGCTTGAAACTGCTTAAAGACACCCAAAATTTGGTCTTTCATCTTCAAGACATAGACCCAAAGTTTTCTTGAGCAGTCATCTATAAAAGTGACAAAGTAAAGTGCACCACCCAAAGTCCTTGTCTTCATAGGACCACATAAATTTGAATGTACTAGCTCAAACAACTCTGTCTTTCTTGAAGGAGGATGAGAATTCGAAGAAACTCTATTTTGTTTTCCAGCCAAGCAGTGCTCACGTTTTTCTAGTTTAGCACTTTAAAAACCTGACAAAAATTTCTTCTTGGCCAGAACATTAAGTCCCTTCTCGCTAATGTGGCCAAGCCTCTTGTTCCATAATGTTGAAGAGCTAACGCTTTCAACTGTATTCACCATGTTAGCACAAGTAGAAGCCGTAGTCTAGTATAGACCACAACATTTGTCTCCTCGAGCCATAACCAAAGAACCCTTAATGAGTTTCCATTTTCCACCACCAGTGGTACTAACATATCCCTTATCATCCAGCACACCAATAGAAATCAAGTGTAGGCGAACATCAGATGCATGTTTTACATTGTTTAAAACTAGTGTAGATCCAAAAGTAGCTTTTAAACAAACTGTACCAATACCAACCACCTTAGAAACAGTCTCATTACCCATACTCAAGGTTCCAAAGTCACCTAAGGTATAAGATGAAAAAAATTCTTCCTTGATGTCATATGAGATGTGACACCAAAATCCACAACTCAACTTGACTCATCACAAGCCACATTTATTAGGTTTGAATCAAAGACAGTAATAAGATCTTCGGTGGTAATGTTGGAAACGCAATTTTCATTGTCGTTTTCTTTCCTTTTCCCCTTATCTCTTTTCTCCTTCTCCAACTTTTAGCAAAATTTCTTTGTGTTCCCTTTTAACCCAAAATGGCAGTACTCAAATTTTTTAGATTTTCCTCTGGATTTACTTCTATGGTGTTCTTTATTTTGAGCACCACGAGTCTTGCTTCTCCCTCTATTGCTAGTCACCAAGACATTAGACGAAGAGGAACCTAGAGACTTTTGTCTCATTTCTTCATTAAGAATGCTGCTCTAGGCAAAATCCATAGATATCACGCCATCAGGAGCAGAATATGATAATGAAATTCTAAATGTTTCCTATGAGTCTGGTAGGGAACCAAGTAGAAGAAAGCCTTGAATTTCTTCATCAAATTTAATACCCATAGCAAATAACTAATTCATAATCCCCTGAAAATTATTCAGGTGATCTGTCATTGGAGAACCATCATGGTATTTTAACCCCAACATGTGTTTAATCAAGAACATCTTATTATTTCCAGTTTTTCAAGCACACAAACTTTCAAGATGCTCCAATAGGGACCGAGCATGTATCTCCCCAGAAATATAGTTTAACACATTATCATCAACCCACTACTTGATAAAACTGCAAACCTATTTGTGCAACAGGTTCCACTCTTCTTCAGTTTTATTTTCAGGTTTTACAATGCAAAAGATCGAATGATAAAAATTCTACACATAGAGCAGATCTTTCATTTTTTCCTTCCAAATGGCATAATTAACACCATTTAAGGTAACCATTCTACTTGTATTGGCTTCCATTATTTATCAAAAAAATACAGATATTGCAAACCGTGGCTCTGATACCAGTTTGTGGGGGTAAACCTGAAATAACAATAAAAGTATTTGTGGCAAAATAAAAGGGAAAAATATAAAAGTAATGACACCAAGAATTTTACGTGAAAACCCTTCTAAATAAGGGAAAAAATTACGAACCAAGAGGAGCAACTAATATTATTATAGTAAGAAATTTTACACCGTAGTTAAAAATATAATACTCAAAATAAATACCACACACCCAAAATAAATAACCCTCTTTTGAATCCCACCTTACTAAAAATATCGCTCACTCTAATTTTCCCTTAACAAACTATTTTTTATCACGATTTGTGAAATACTTCACTGCTCTCTCTCTATATTTTTTTTCTCTGTATTTGTTGGTGTGGAACAAAGGAGCGTTAGAGCTCTATTTATTGATGATTTTTTGCTTAAAAAACGTGAGCAATGACCTCACTTGAAAGCAAAATTCAACATAGTTTTGCTCCCTTTTTCTATTGTTGCGGCTAATTGTTTAAAACACAAAATTCAGTTATGACTTTTCAACTAATTAGGTATGGGATGGACCCACCACAGACTATATTGCATGTGGGTTCGGACATATATAATTATATACATTTTTAAATTTTTTATTTACAAATATAGTGTCTACGCAAAAGCTAGTGGGTTCGGTCGAACCCCCGTACAACACTATAGCTCCATCCCTGGTCATTGAGGTATATATAATTATGGGTTTTCCAGCAGAGTCTTGACAATTAGAATAAAAAATAAAGTTAAACCAACATAATTTACTCCTAGATTAAGGCAGTAGTTTATATTTGTGTATTTCAGTCATATCGTTTTAGCAAGATCGTTGAAATTTTGTCCTAGAAAACATGTCTATTTTTGTATTTGATACATGAGGTAAATTGTTTGATCTATTTTACATGTCGATGTACTAAAAGAATAAAGAAAGAAAATGAAGTTCATAATTTTCTTTTTGTAATATCTGTTTTGCAAAAAGTGTTGTATTAAACCATTTTAATTTCTCTCAGTGTTAAGTTGATGGATAATTTTCTTATAAGTTAACTATTTTTTGTATGTATTAATTAAAATATTTTTGATTATTTTTAATGGTTGTATTTTCATAAATAAATTATTGATTATATGCTTAATATTTATTGTTGGATTTCGTGAGCATATTAAAGCTTGTGTATACTATTAATAATTATTGATTATTTTTTGTTGTTTAATCTGAAGTTTGTAGGTTTTGATGAGAGATACAGCTTGTTTATGAGCTAATTCGGTTGTTAATTGTATTTTTTTTAACTTGGTTTGGTTGTGTGGTTAATTGGTGTCTCAGAAAGCCAGACTCTTGATTATCTGACTGTTTTTTGTATCATATGTTAAGTAACATGTTTTTGACTTCTCAGGGTACAGAACTTGAAAGTTTAGAGATCAAGCATTTTGTTCTTGTACATGGAGGCAGTTTTGGTGCGTGGTGTTGGTACAAAACTACAACATTACTCAAAGAAACAGGATATCAAGTTAATGCCATAGATTCAATTGGCTCTGGTGCTCATTATTTTGACTTCAACAACATTAGCACATTTTCCGAATACGTAAAACCACTCATCAATTTCATTGAAAATCTACTTGATGGCAGTAAGGTTTGACTAAACGTACCTTGAATCATTCAAATAACAATATGCACTGGTGTTCTCAAACTTAAATGTTGAAGGGCGTGTAAATTGGCTCTTTCTTGATGCAGGTCATCTTGGTTGGCCACGATATTGGAGGCGATTGTGTCTCTTAAGAAATGGAGTTGCATCGATCAAAAGTATCAAAGGCGATTTTCATTGCTGTAGCAATGTTGAAAAATGGGCAGAGCATACTCGACATGTTCTCAATGCAGGTTGGTTATTAATTTTGTGGCCTACAAATAGTATACAAAATAATTGAACTTGAAAACATATATAATTGCTTATGTTTCTACATATTGGCTTGAATGATCTTTGTCAATATTCTCAAAAGTTTTTGTATACAAATGGCAAGAATCCTCCTCCCACTGCAATTGACTATGACAAATCATTGGTGAAAGATGTAATGTTCAATCCACTGGTAAGGTATTATTATAGTCATTCATATTGTAGAATAAAGCTTTTTCTTGGGGCTTGTTTAGTTTGCAGATGAAGTTCATTTCTTGTTTGTATGGTTGATATTCAACTTTTCATTTTTTAGATGTGCCCATTTCTGGATTTGCTATTTTTTGGTTAAAAGATTGGTTCTTTGAGCTGCGGGTCTTTCAGAAATAGCCTCTCATACCCGATAAGGTAGAGGTAAGGTCTTCGTACAATCTACCATCCCAAGAAATAATTTATGGGACTATCGTGGGTATGCTATTGTTGTTGGTTATAAAGACTGGTGCTTTCTATGAAAGAATTGGTTTGCTTGGTAGAATTTTTTTGTTTGTTTATGATTTAGTTCAGATTAAGCTAAGGCATTGTTTAATGAAACACTCATTAGCGTTAAAATCTTTTCATTTTTACTGTAGAGTATATATCTTTGAGCAAATACAATAACCACTAAAGAAAGAGCTAGTAGAGTTAGTATGCTTGTGAAGAGATAATCATAAGTTTTGATTTTTTGGCTATTATTCTAGCTGTTGGGGTTTTAGGGAGTAGGGGAAGGGGGGTATGAGCTACTCTTTATGTTAAATTTACCTTGTAATGAAAATTCTTGAGGCAGCTGATTGATGTTGGTATAAGTATTTTATTGCTCTGTCGACATGATTGAAATCACAAAAGCTTTTTTCTTGCTGGATGAAATGTATGTCTACAGCGTGGAAGATAACTAATGACTACTGATTTTGTCCATTTTATTGCAAGTTTATCATGAGGAAGTTACATATAATCGTAATAGACCTTTTTGTAGTTTCATTCAAGAGGAACAAGTTGGAGGAACTGCAATATATCCAAATTGATTATTCATGTTTCGATGAGTAGACCACACTCATTTAAAAGTGTGCTCTTGGGAAGATTGGCATAACTTTACGTTCAGAGTCATGTCTATTGATATAAGCACAAAATAAAAAAAATTACTACTATATGTATTATGCCTCAATTCCGAGCAAGTTGAAGTCAGCTATAAGAAATTTTATTGTCCATGTTGTGAAGCCCGTATCAAATATTGTAAAAAAAAGTTACTATATCCATTGAAGTGCTTTACATCATATTTTACTTTATTCGATTTATGTAAGAAACTGACTCTGCACGTCATACAAAGTATGGAAATATTGTACCTGCTAGGAGTCTATGAACCTTTCGACATTGACAATATGCTTTTAATTATTCGATTTCAGGGTAAAATCTGATCTTAGTGCAAGGAAAACAGTTGTGGAATCTATTACATTTGTATGTTGTTGTTTACTTATTAGGTTGGTCGATCAAATTTTTTGTGATTTCTATCTTGATGTATTTTTTCATGTTGTTGAATGTTGTCAGATAATTTGTTTTCAGGTAATGAATGTCTTCTATAACAGTTGTATGCTTTTCTGCCTTTGATGTACATTCTGATTTAAGATTAATCAAATGAGCACCTAAGGTCAGTGATACCAGACATTATCAATTACCAAATTAAGATCTATTTAATAGAGAGTTACGATGAATTGTTGTGAACTTGATCTTTATTTGTTTGTTACAATGGTTTGATATATCTTCCGTTGTTTGGGCTACTTATTTGTTGCTAGTAGCATTTCAATTGTGTTTAAATCTACTGAATATAATTGTGCAATCTGTAGCCAAAGAAAATATATTAATTAACGTAAACAAATACAAACAATAATATAATTATTTTAATTAATATTTACCATCTGCTCATTTAAGGAACACAGTATTACATAGTTTTACACATGATGCACCAAACAACCCTTCCTTTGTCATTCTCTTGGTACTAATGACGCATATTGGATCCAATCTTTTCTCCTGTAATGTTTAAATGGAAAAAAAATATTACAATCGCGACTAAACATTAAATGAACATCTATTAAATGTGATACATTATCATCCATCCTCTGTTTGTTAGTTGGTTGGTCTGCTGCAATGCATTATTAATGTAGAGATCTTTTCATATTTTGATTCTTCCACATTCAAATTAATAGTAGTACATAAATATCCAAAAAGACACAGTGTATTAGACCAAGTTCTGGAAAACTTCTCTACATACTACATCTGTAGCTTTTTTTTTTTTGTTATGTCTCATCTTCATAATAAACCAATAAAGATTACTCATTTTTACCTTTTTATTTTTTTCTTCTAATAAAAACTTGTCGAGTGCTGTTGAAGTTGATGAAACATAAAGAGTCTTAAGTCTTGTGGGTTGGAAATAAAATAAGAAAATCTTGTGGATTGCAGATAATGAGTAGTCCACAAGGCTAAGCAATACTTGGTAAAGCTTAATGAATTTATTTTTTTTGTATAATTTGTAACATTTCATTTAAAACTTGGTATATCTGAAGTAGATCAATGTAGATAGTAAGTAAATGATATGAATCTATGTCTATTTGTGTAGGTGTTGCAACCTTTTTCTGTGTAAAATTGGTTCTTTTTTAGCAATGAGGTAGCTCAGGTTTCACTGGTCTCCTCGCAACTGTAAAAGTTATCAACTTAGAAAGGAGGGGTGCCTTTATATAGTAGAAGGGCTCACGTGCTTTTCTAGAGATGAGCTTCTTAAAGTTGGCAGTGAGGAACGTTGTCTGATCATCGATCATGATCATTTTGGTGAGTACATGATATTAAAGAAAACAACAGGGATGTACCATTCTTAATAGGAATACAAATCACTGTCCAAACCTTTTTTATTCAAAATGTCTAAGGTGGATAAGGTTATTGAGTCACCCCAATTCGTATATATGAGGTTGCAACTTCCTATACGTTGTTCAACATGACAAAAGTGAGTAGTTTGTCTTGACCTTTAGCTTGTGCACATGCAGAAACTTTAGAACCAGATTTTATTTAATATAGCTTACATAGTTTCTTGTCCCTTTAGGTTGGCCAATAACACTTTCTTATTTGTGGCAGGACGGCTTGTATGAATCATGGTTACAGAGATATAGAAGAAGCTATACTAAAGCACCTGGATATAAAGAGCAATGGTCGGTGTTTTGTGTAGATCTATCCAATTATTTTGTTAGTTTTTCTAATAGCCTTAATAATCCTACATGATTAAGAGAAGGTCTTAAAGAATTCTAATGCTGAAATATGTTAGTATCTTGCTTTTGACTTATTCGTGTATGCAGAAATAACCAAGGATGGTATAATTTCTGTTAGTGAAATGGAATGCATAGTGAGTTATTCTTCATACATCTTATTGATATTGGCCTAGACTCTAGTTAGTACTTGACAGCATGTTTGAAATGACAAATTTTCTGAACTATTTTAGGCTCATTTTGTTTTTCAAACCTAAATTGTTGTTATTGGTGTTTTGTTTCGTTTAGCTGTTATGCAATATACACATGACCATGCCTGTGAGTTGTGACACGGTATTTAATGTTTGTATGGCCAACTGTACATTAATATATTTAATTGGACATTAATAAAATTAATAATCCATTAGTAAATTTCTTTCAGTATTTGTATTCTTTATTGTGGTTAAGATTCAATTTTCAGCTTTCTTAAAGCTTTGTCTATTTTTACTGATATTCAACTGGAAGTATCTTTCCAAGTTGATGATGACGTTCAGAGTTATAACGAACTATTTGAGGCAATCAGAAGATGACCATCCGAGTTTGGTAATACTGTTGTCAGTCTTTGCAAAATTTTTACAAAAGAGTTATTTGTTCATCTTAATAATGTTTTGGAATTCATTATAATGATCTAGCAGAACAAAATGAAAAATATACCTCCTATCTGAAATTTTTTTCTTATTTTGGGTTCAATTTACTGATAATATCCATGTAAATGGTTAAGATTATATTCATGTATTCAGACAATAGGAGAGAGTTTATGGTGGATGATAAAGTTGATATTTTCTGTTTTAGTAATGTAAAATGTCATCGATTTGTACTGATAGTTGTCGGACAAAGTTACTCACATGAACAAATAAAAACATCAATATAGTTATTCAAATTTTATAGTACCATCTGGTAATTTAAGAAACAAAAAAAAACAAATTGTTTTACATTTGATGCACCTAACTACCGATCCTTTGTCGTTCTCTTACATTGATGACACATATTGGATCTAGTATTTTTCTCCTGTAATGTTTCATTGAAAAAAATATTATAATCAAAATGAATACATTAAATGAACATCTGTTAAGTGTAAGTGATAAGATGATAAAGATGTTATTACATTCTCAATCATCCTCTGTCTGTTGGGGTGTCGTAGTGCATTAATATGCAGAGATATTTTTCATATTCTGAATCAACCACATTCAAATCAAATATGGTATATAAATCTCCAAAAATACACCGAGTATCAGGCCAAATTTTGGAAAACTTCTTTATATACTACATTTGGAGCTTCATTTGTTATCTACCCATCTTTATCGTAAACCAATATTTTTAATCCCTTTCTACTTGTCACTCTGCAAAGAGTTACATACAGTCATCCATGTGTAAATACTAGCTTTTTCAAAAATAATCCCACATGAGATAGAGACTGTCCTTGACTTTTATTGATTGTCATGGTAAAAGACACAGTAAGTGAAAAATGTCTTCTTTGAAACTTAAATGGAATTCTTGCATAAAATGGTGTTAAAGTCATTCTTGGAATAAACACTTTGTGTCCAACCATCTGTCCAGATAAAACTTTGGCTTTAATTACCTAGTTTACAAGTTTAGTAACAATCAACCTTGTTCCATTACACAATCCTGCTGATTGGTCAATATTTCTTAATAACATCACTGGAATCTCAACCTTTAAAGTGATAGCATGATTTGAAACTCCGCAACATTTAATAGTGTTGGACTCAATTGGTGTGAATGGAAAATAGAGGGACACAACCTTTGAGGAAAAGACATTATTTTTAAAAAGGTGTGACTACTTAGATAGTTGTGTCTGTTCAGAAAAAGACACAATATTTCGAATGAACAGACATGACTCTTCCAAGTGATACACCTTTTCGGATGAACCATTGCCACCTTTCGGAAGGGACACTTGATGGCTATATAAACCTACATTTATTCACAAGTTTAGGCATGGAAAAAAATTCTGAAATAAAAAAACTCTTCTTGCCTTTAACATTCTTTGTGATCAATCAAATTGTTGAGTGAGTTCGACGAATCCAATTATTTGAGGTACCACTATAGTTGGATTGAAAGCCATTTTATCCTGGGAGAAAGATTCCAAAGCCTCGGGTACAGTGGGGGGAATTATTCCTTAAGGACACTCCGTGAAGTGAGGGGACTTGGCTTTACATTTCTGTTTCATCTTATTTCTGAAAAATAACATACTTCTTTGATAAATTATTTATAATCTTATGTTAAAGGTGTTAAGGAACTTCATAAATGTTCTTGTTTTTTGACTTGAACTAGTGTTGAAGTTCGTTTAGCATATATACATATTCTAGTACCCAAAACATAGGAAATGACAATCTTAAGGAATAATCTTGAAAAAGAAAAAACAAAAAAAATTGCTTTTTTGGTGAAATTTTCTTTTCACTAAATTTTTTTTCTCCAGAAATGTATTGCTTGTTTTTGGAGATTAAATCTTTAAGCTTTCTACTCCGTTTAAATTTAATTAGTGATTTCAAGACATAAAATATTCATCACAAGCTAAAGATCACTCGGTTGACAATTGGAAGTCATAAAAACTTCATTATTAACTAGAAACAAGAGGTTTTTAAGTCGTTGTAAATTTTAATAAAGTATTTTGTTATACTAAAGATACTGTCTTATGGTGACGGAAAAAATGGAAACTGAAATTCAAATGCATGATGATACTGCAACTATGAAGGTGACTAGCATTGCTACGACAAGCCATGCAAATGCTCCGCAACATATGGCACCCGCGGAGTAGCCCGAAAAGTTTGCAGGGATTGACTTTAAGAGATGGCAGCAAAAGATGTTCTTTTACCTCACCACTTTATGTCTCCAAAAGTTCATTGGTGAGGATGCTCCTAAGGTACTTGAGGGAACGTCAGACCAAGAGCGCTTCCTAATTGTAGAGGCTTGAAAACATTCAGACTTCCTTTGCGAGAATTATATATTGAGTGGCCTCCAAGACAATCTCTATAATGTTTATAGTGTAACTAAGACATCAAAGCAATTGTGAGGGGCACTAGAACGAAAATATAACATAGAGGATGCGGGAATTAAGAAATTCTTTGTTGCAAGGTTCCTGGACTTTAAGATGATAGATAATAAGTCGGTTGTCTCTCAAGTGCAGAAATTGCAAGTAATCATCCATGATCTCCTAGCAGAAGGTATATCCTTGAAAAATACCTTAGGTGAACAAATTTAAAATGTTCTTATAACTCACATAAACTATTTTGTAGGTTTGATTGTGAATGATGTTTTCCAAGTAGTAATGATAATTGAGAAGCTACCACCTCTGTGGAAAGACTTCAAAAACTACTTGAAGCATAAACACAAGGAGATGAATGTTTAAGATCTTACTATACAATTGGGGATTGAAGAAGATAATAAAGCTGCTGAGAGAATGTTAAAAGGGAATTCAACAATTAATGAAGCACATATTGTTGATGATGATCGAAACAATTCTAAGAAAAGAAAGAAAACTGAACATGGAAGTGATCAACCCAAGAAGAAATTCAAAGGAAAATGCTTCAACTGTGGCAAGATAGGCTACAATTCCACGGATTGTTGTGGACCTAAAAACAAAAGAAAAAAGACCAAGTAAATATGATTGAGTCCAACAAATAATACGTGATCTATGTGCTATGCTTTCAGAATGCAACTTGGTAGGAGATCCTCACGAGTGGTGGATGGATTCTGGTGTCACCCGCCATGTTTGTGACAACAAAGAGTTGTTTTCATTATTTCCTCTGGCTCAAGTAGAAGAAGTGATCTATATGGGTAACTCCGCTACTGCTAAGATAGAGGGACTAGGAAAAGTGTTCTTGAAAATAACCTAAGGAAAGGTATTGACACTTAACAATGTCTTGTATGTTCTGGAATTACGTAGAAACTTGATTTCTATTTCATTTCTAGACAAGAACATGTTCAAATGTGTAACCGTTTCTGAAAAAATTATAATTAGCAAAGGAGAAATGTATGTAGGAAAAGGCTATATCACCGAGGGAATTTATAAGATGAATGTAATGAATGTTGAAATAAATAAAAGTTTAAATTCTTCTTACTTGCTTTAGTGTTATAATTTATGGCATGAACATTTAAGCTATGTTAATAATAAAACATTATGAAAATTGATTAACTTAGAAGTTTTTCCAAACTTTGAGTGCAATAAATCAAAGTGTCAAATATGTGTGGAATCAAAGTATGCAAAGCATCCTTATAAGTTCGTTGAAAGGAATTCCAATACCTTAGACTTAATACACACTGACATTTGCGATATGAAGTCAACACCATCATGTGGTGGGAAAAAGTATTTCATAACTTTTATTTATGATTGCACTAGATATTGCTATGTCTATTTGCTAAATAGTAAGGATGAAGTAATAGATGCATTTAGGCAATTAAAAACTGAAGTTGAAAATCAGTTGGAGAAAAAGATCAAAATGATAAGAAGTGATAGGTGCAGAGAGTATGAATCTCCCTTCGCGCAAATATGTGTAGAGAATGGAATCGTCCATCAAACTACAGCCCCGTATTCACCTCAATCTAATGGGATTATGGAGAGAAAAAAACAAATTTTGAAGGAAATGATGAATGTCTTACTTATAAGTTCTGTATTATCGTAAAACTTATGGGGGGAGGCTATACTTACAGCCAACCGTATGCTCAATAGAGTTCCCCATAGTAAGACACAATCAATGCCATATGAAAAATGTTAAGAAAAGAAATCCAACTTAAAATATTTCAAAGTGTGGGAGTGTCTAGCGAAGGTCTAAGTTCCTATACCTAAAAGGGTTAAGATAAGACCTAAGACGGTGGACTGTGTGTTCATAAGATATGCTAAAAGTAGTAAAGCATGTCGGTTTTTGGTTCATAAATCCAAACATCCGAATATTAATGAAAATACGGTCACTGAATCAAATAATGTTGAATTCTTTGAAAATATTTATCCGTATAAAACTAGACATGAACAATCTAGTGAGGGTCTAAACGACCTCAAAATGAACCAAGTGAGAATGTACATACTGATGAAAATCCAAGACATAGTACATGTTAAAGAACGTCAACTCCATTTGGATCAGATTTTGTAACATTTCTCTTAGAAAATGAGCCTCACACGTTTAAGGAAGTAATGTCAACTTTAGACGCATCCTTTGGAAAGAGGTAGTCAATAGTGAAATCGATTCCATCTTAAGTAACCATACGTGGAAATTGGTTGATCTTCCTCTAGGAAATAAGCCTTTAGGTTCTAAATGGATCTTCAAAAGGAAAATAAAGGTGGATGGCACTATTGACAAATACAAGGCAAGACTTGTAGAAAAAGGCTTCAAACAAAAAGAAGGCATTGATTACTTTGACACATACTCGCCAGTAATGAGGATAACCTCAATTAGAATGTTAATTGCCTTGGCGGCAGTATATGGTCTTGAAATCCATCAAATGGATGTGAAAACCACACTCCTAGATGGAGAATTGGAGGAAGAAATTTATATGGAACAGCCTGAGGGTTTTGTGATTCCAGAAAAAGAAAATAAGGTGTATAAACTTGTTAAGTCATTGTATGGACTAAAGTAAGCACCTAAACAGTGGTATGCAAAGTTTTACCAAACCATCTTGGTAAACGGGTTCAAGATAAATGAATGTGATAAAATGTGTTTACGTTAAGGACACACCAAATCACCAAGTCATTGTTTGTTTATATGTGGATAATAGGTTAACCATCAGTAGAGACATTTTTGACATAAATGCAACAAAAACAATGCTTAAAAACAAGTTTGATATGAAAGACCTTGGAGTTGCGGATGTGATCTTAGGTATAAGAATCTATAAAAATCCTCAAGGGTTGGCATTGTCACAGTCTCATTATATCAAAAAGGTACTTGAAAAATTCAAGTATATGGAATTCAATATTGCCAAAACTCCATTAGATGTAAGCTTTGCACTTTGAAAGAATAAAGGTGAAAGTGACTCGCAATTGGAGTATGCAAGAGTATTGGGATGTTTAATGTATATAATGAATAGTACACAATCATACATAGCATGGACTATTAGTAAATTGAGTCAGTACACGAGTAATCCCAACAAAAATCATTGGATGACAATGAAAAGAGTTTTGAAGTATCTTAAATACATCAAGACTATGCATTGTATTATAACAGATATCCCACGGTACTTAAAGGATATAGTGATGCAAATTGGATCACCGGATCGAATGAAGTAAAATCCACAAGTGGATATGTATTTACTATCGGTGGAGGAGCAGTGTCTTGGAAATCATCCAAACAGACTTACATTGCTTGCTCTATAATGGAATTAGAATTTATCACATTAGATAAAGCCAGTGAAGAGGCAGAATGGATTTGGAATTTCTTTGAAGATATTCCTTATTGGCCGAAACCAGTGGCACCAGTATGTATACACTGTGATAGCCAAGCGTAATAGGTAGGGCAGGAAGCATGATACATAATGATAAATCTTGTTACATACAATGGAGACATAATAACGTTAGGAAACTTCTCTCTAGTGGAATAATCACTGTTGACTATGTAAAGTTAAAGGATAATGTATCGGATCCACTTACAAAAGGCCTATCTAGAGAAGGAGTGGAAAGGATATCCAAAGGAATGGATTTAAGGCCTAGGACAAGTCATCATGGTGGTAACTCTACTTAGCAGAATGGAGATTCTAAGATCTAGGTTCAAGGAGATCAAACAAAGTTGTGTCTGACAGGTTCAACATTGTCAGTTACCCAACCCATTCTCATGATGTAGACAATGTTTAGTAAATAAGGATAAGACTTAAGATGAAAAGTCTTTTAATGATTATCTAAATTTGGCAGATTTGACCAAATAGTTTAATCTATAGGATTGAACATTTAGAAATCACCTATGTGAGGTCAAAGTGGAAGCCGCTTTAAGGAGAATATTAGTAAAGGCCTATTCTCTAAGCTCTCATGAAACCGGGACGTGTTCATGGCTGAAAATAACAGAACTGTGAGAACCCTAAATGGTAAAAGGTTGGTTGTGTGACATGTGTTGTCTAGGTGTACATTAAATCTCGACGATTCAAAGATATTAAATCTACCGATTGACCGAGTATATCCGATGCATGTTCACTATGAAAAGTTCAAAGGGAAATCCCCTTATCTAGATGCAATCAGTCTTTGTTTGATGATCATATATCTATTCATAAATTTTTACAAATATAGTCATTCCCCATTTATGCGGGGTATATTTGGGTTCAATTGGTATGAATAGAAAATGGAGGGACACAACCTTTGAGAAAAAGATATATTATTTTGGAAAAAGTGTGACTATTTAGATAGTTATGTCTGTTCAGAAAAAGACACAATATTTTGAATGAATAGACATGACTATTTCAAAGGATACATCTTTTCGAATGAACCATTGCCACCTTTCGGAAGGGACACTTGATGACTATATAAACCTGCATTTATTCACAAGTTTAGGCATGGAAAAAAAATTCTGAAATAAAAAAGGAGCCTTACTATTCTTGAAAGATAAGGAGATAGATAGCTTGACACAAAGAGAATATAAAATATAGCACCTAAAGAGTATATCAAACTCTAAAACCTCTACAAATCACATTAACAAGCACCAAGTTCTTACGGGAACATAAGAGGAACTCGGTTTACTCAAGCACTCTCGTTTCTATCCGTCTCACAACACAATTGGAACCTTTTACTTGTGAAGCTTAAAATGTTTGGTGGTATACTCTCTTCTTGAGAGAAAATATGGTATTTAATGTTACAAGGTGATTTTCAAAATGAGCTAACTAAGGAAGAAATCTAAAGACACACCTTAAATAGTCTTTATAAAAAGGATGGCAAAAGGACCCCTTTGCCCTTAATGAAGGGGTGGCAGGTGTGGACTATTTGAGGAAGACTTGGGGTGTATTTTTGAGAACCTAAGGTCATCCCCCACATGTCAAGATGTACACTCCCTTGGGAGAGTTCTCAACAAGCTCAACCGCGTCCATTTTCATAAACATGCCTTGATATCTTTGTATGTCACCAGCTTGACTTCTAATAAATGGTCACGAGCTCTTGACAACCGTATTAGTATCCAACCCATTTGCGGATTTCCATGGCATCCTGATAATTTTACAACATGTAACGTGTTCCTCTAGTGAATAAGGAAGATAATATAACTCTTTGTCCTTGAGAAGATGGTTCAGTGTCTCTTATTAACATAACTTCTTCTAACTTTTTATAAAAGTGCGATCTCAACTTTTTTTGATTTAGCCTAATATAATTCAATATAAAAGATTCCATCATTGTAAATCCATCAATCAAGAATTGCTGAAATAATCTTTTAGATGATGCAATTATGGGAAATTCATGCTTCCTTTCTTGAATTTTGTATGGGAAGTATTCGCGATAGCTAACCACATGTTGATTCTTCACAAACATTTAATGAAATATCTTCTCTGTATCCATCTTCACCATATGGTAAAAGTAGTGGATATTGTAAACTCAAATATGATGCATTCAATTCATTTATCATTTGAAGTTGTCTAGATTGAGTTTCAATAATGATATCTCTGTCAGACCTTGTTGGTTCAAAATCATTAACAACCAATGCAGCTACTTTTGAAACTGATGGTAAGTTGTATCTTCTTCTATCAAAGCCCTTTTTCCCTATTAATCTGAGACGTAAATTTAAATTTTGATTTTCTTGAAATATATCTCTAACCATTCTAAAAGACTTATCTAGCACATTGTGTTCATCTATCATTTCCTTAACATCATTGACGATTTTAGAATGTATTTTTTGTTGCTTTCATCACAACTAAGGAAAAAAAATTATCAAAGTACAATAATATTATGATTATTTTGAAAATATAGTTAAATATTTTATTGTGCAATAACATACCTGATAGCATGTATTTGTTTACCTTATTTTCCGTATCATAAATATACAATTGTACAAATTTTTCAACAGATCCCTTAATTGGCAATAAGCTTTCTATTTTATGATAATTCTACCTAGACAATCTGAATGTTCTTGGTCCTTTTGTTTGGTTGATAGATGTATCGACTTTTCCTCTCATTGATGTAAAAGAAAACATGGAATTATAAGTTTGAATATTCTCTTTGAAATGATTGTTTTTAATCCCTGCATAAAATTTGAGTTTGTTAAATTTATTTTTGAATATGTTATGATGTTGTTGTATTTAAATTATAAATGAATATATGTACCTGATCCAAGCAATAATTCCTTTAGTGCAGAAGGAGGTTCTTTTGAATTTGGTAGCTTAATCTTTCCATTACCACAATACAAAGTGAATACTGGCTTTTTTATTTTTGTACTTCTCAATTTTTTCTTCGTACCAGAAGTAAGCTCCGTAGTATTTACATTCACAAGTAGGATCTTCTATGTCCCAATAATCTAATATAGCCATAATTTAATAAATATAAATTCAGTCATCATACATATTATAAACAATAGACAAATTATATTATATATGTAAATATAATAAGCAATATACTGACCTTCATTGTTAGTTGTCCAATCTTCATTTACATCCACTACAAATAATGAAAATAAAATAATAAATATATAATCTATTGTATTAAATTAATTAATAAAGTATAACAATATGAATTATTGTTGGGTAGCATTCTATATACCTTCAAACATATCTTCATCTACATATTCATCATGAGTTTGTTGGTGTGAAACCAAATGTCCTTCATATATGAATATTAGAATTAAATGATGATGTTATATGTAAAATATTGACTTATTATGTTCTTTTAATGAAATACCTGATATATCACCATATTACCTATTTAAATAAGTTGAATAAGTATTCTCATCCACAAACAATCCTTTACCCTTAGAATGCTTTGTAGTTGAAGATGAACTGCTCTCGAAATTTGTCATATACAAATTAATATTGAATGGTACAGTTTTCACACCAATATTATATAATTTCTTTATGAAGTAAAGTGTTTGATACATATATTTTCATGTAAATGTATTAAATCTGCAATTTTTATGAATAAATCTGCCTTTACATTTCTGTTGATTTATGTATGTAGTGTAAATACTTTGAAAATATAAATGTGTCTTTACATTCAAACAAATATTATATATTTTAAACATTATATTTTTTCAAAAATGAGAAAGTATCTAATAATATGGTAAAAAATACATATCATAGAAGTTTTAAAGAAGCAATGCAAAATGTATGAAAAAAATATAAAAGAACAAAGTTCATGCCATTGCTATCTGAAGAATATTTTCCTCATTTTTTATTCTTCCTTAAGCATATTCTGTTTTTCTTGCAAGTTTTTTTGATCTTCCATGATAAAGTGAGTTTTTGCTGTATTTTTTGAAAACGATATGTAATACTGAAAAATAACAGCAGTTGAATGCAGTTGAGTATATTCATATTTTGATTTTTTTTAATTATTTAACTATTTTTTTAATTTATCAGCAGTTATATCAAGTTTTATTTAATGACATACAGGTCCTAATATTTTCAGACACAAAGCCATACAATATATTTCATTGAAATTGAAATAAGTTCTGTATTATCCCGTGCAAGATTCTACTTGATTTATCTTAATTTGTGTGCATATGTTATGTTTATGTTTTTCAATCAACTTCTACGAATCACATATTCAATAAGTGAATAGCTTCATTAATGTGCAGCAGAATTTACAGTGAGTTGTCATACTGAGCTCTAATTCAGTTAGCAAGCGAATTCAATATCTTTTCATCTTGTTTAATTTTTTCATCTACTGGATCTTAATATTTCATAATCAATCCTTTTTATTGTTTCAACCATTTTGTTGTTGTATCAATCTGAGTCTGATTTTTGACTTGTCAATTTAATTTGGGTGTGGTGAACTGGTCACAACAACAACACATGTGCAATGGGATTACTCAAAAGCATTAGAATCATCCTTACGATTGTCAATGACTTTTGTTTGTTAAGTGATTTATTATAAATATTTTTATAATTTTTGCAATGAGTCCCTCTAATGCTTCATTAAATGTGTTTTCCGAAAAAATGATGACTAGTGTAGCTTACCCATTAACTATAACTATTGAAATAAATTTGCTATATTTATTGAACTTTAAACAAACATAAATGTATATGGACAGATATTTGCATCTCCAAGACTTCATAAATTTCACTTTAATAATTGATGCCCCATTTAATGTGTGTGATATGTTGTGTTGCAGTTTAGTAAAGAGCATTTTGTATTTTGAATTTGTTCTTCTAAATTATGTTTTAGGGCCTAATCAAAAGCAAAAATAGTTAGCAACCTGGGAAGCAAATCTGCAAAGGAGAGAAACAGTTGGTTCTTTTTCTTTTTATTTATAAAAGTTGTTTGCTATGTGCATTGTTCCAAAGTACACTTTTTTCTGTGATTTTTGATCATCTATTGCTGCAAGGATGCAAATATCGAAAAGTTTATTTGTAGGTTTTTTTGCTAAACTATTTACTACAGCTTCCTCAATTCGTCTAATGTTTTCTTAGTCTATATTTATCCAAATTTAGTTTGAGGCTCGTGAATGCTTTCAATAATGTTTTATTTTAGCTAAATGTGTTGTTATGAGTTTTTTGATATGTAGTTTATTCTACTTCATGTTTTCTTCAATTTAATTTGAGGAATATGCATGATTCATATTTAGTATCGATTTAACAGGATATTAAACGAAGAGAAGATGTTGTTGTTGGCAGTAAGAAATGACTTCTGTTGACACCTAATTTTTGCCCTCCACAACTACATTTTATTTCGAGTTTCTTCGATTTTTGAATAAAATTACAACATTTATTTTATCTGTATAAAAAGATTTTTAAAGTATTTAGTTGGGTAAATTTGTCATTTTAACTAGCGATTATTGTATTCAGTTATACTAAATTTTATAATTTTGTTACTTAAATACTTATTTTATAAAATATCAGATTTGAATCAAGGTTTATATTGAAAATAAATTCAGATGATTAAAATCTTGATTTAAATATAATTTGCTCTCAAAAATAATTTATTTGGATAAATGTTTGTTTGATTTTACCGAATCAAGAAACTCAAGATTAAACAAGGTATTAATTTGTATAGAATCTCGATTAAAGATTAATTTATTAAATTTGACCATAATTGAAATCGAGTTGATCATAATTGCAATGCAATTGATCAAATTAATATTCAATTTGGTTAACATTTAAAAAACTGGCTATAAATTAATTTAATTTGACCATTTTTTAAATTATCAAATTTCTACCCCTGTTTATTCTAATTTGGGCCACATTAAACAGCAGCCCACCCCATTTTCCTACAACCAATAGCCCGTCCTTTTATTTTCCCCACACCAGCCCATCATCAATTGGAGCTGACCCGGCCTATCTTCCAATTTCCCCTTTAATCAACCACAACAGAGCAGCCTACGACATCGATCGGAAAAGATAAGAGAAACACGCTTCTGGTTTCTAAATCGTGAAAGTCAAACCCAGCTTCCCCCTAAAATCGACCCAGTACTCAATCGATATCAGCAAAGATGTAACCCGAAATCACCATCTCCGACCCAACCTCAACCCGATGCTCGCGTGAATCACGTGCATCCCACGTGAACATGTTTGAGAAAAGCTTAGGAAGCTTCTAGATATGGGTGAGTTGATGCGCTGTCCCTCTCCAACGTTTGAATCCCAATTTTCTCGGGTTGATGTGTACGATTTCGTACAATTCTCATTGGTTTAAAGGGTGTATTTCGTTTGGTTCTTTTTTTTATTGGTCCACCTGTTTGTCTCTTCTGGGAGAGAAATCAAAAAGGGATGCATTCGTTTAGCTAAGGGGGAGCCCCGTTTTGAATTTTGAATTCCCACAGAAAATCCCTAAGTTACCCTCATTGGTTTCGATATAAAGAGCTCACTGTTGAGCTGAACAGGGAGGAATTTTCTCTGGGGGGGCGATTTTTGGTTCAAAAAAAAAAAATCAAGGGAAAATTTGGGTTCGGAAAAATTGAGGAAGAGAAAATCCTGAGAGAGAAAGAGAGGGCTCTCAAGAAAAATATTTTTTGGATACCAAAAAATATACGCGTTCTTGAAAAATATTTGCGCCTGAATCGTTGAAGATCTTTGGGTGGCGATCGAAATCCTGACGATAGCTGGTAGTCCCGTTTGCTGCCCTTAAGGAGGTAAATACACTCTACTTTCCTTTTAGTTTGATCGCTTTCTTCTTCATCTCTTTTCTTCGTACCTGTTGCAGTCATAGTCGTAGTTTGTCTTACTAGGAGTAGCTACTGTAGTCTTTGTCGAAATTTTGATTGTTCTGTAAATTGCTTGTTGTAGAGGCCTCAAAGGCCTTGGGTTTTTTTTTTAGTAAAGAAGTATTTGGTTGCACTGTTACGTTAAGATTACCTTTGTCATTGCTGCCTATGTGCAATTTCTGCTGATTCTGGCTCAGTTTAGAAACTTGTCGCCTAGTCTTGATGTTGTTGATGAATTCACAGCGTAACGCTTACTGTTTGAGATGGATAGTTGGTTTTCGTGACAAAGATTCATGCTTTGAATTCGTTTACCAATTCCAGATTAATAATGTCTTGAATAAGCTGGTTTCGTAGTAAGGTTTCGTGCTTTTAATTTTGTTTTGACAGTTTCGGATTAATGATATTTGGAATAAGTTAATTTCGTAACAAAGTTCCTTCCTTTAAGTCTGTTAAATAGTTCGGGCTAATGAGAGGTCATTATAGTTATTTTCGTGGTCAAGTCGTACGCTTTGATTTTGTCTCAGGCTATTGATATCTCACTATACTTAATTTCATGGTTAAAGTTCTGCACTTGGAATTTTGTTTAACAGTTTAGGGTTAAGGATGTTTTGTTCGCGGTTAGTATTTGATATTGTCTGGTTTTTGTCGTCGTTAGTTTGATGTGGTTGAACTGGTAATATCATTAGTAGAACCTCCTCTTGGATTCTTTGGCTTCTCAAATGATGAAGAATGACGAGGATATGTCTAAAAACTAGTGAATCCCATGATTCCTTGATGACCTTTCTGACCATTGAACTCATTCTGAGTTTGTCAGAAAGAAGATGAGGTCGATATCGTTGTTCCGTCACTTCCTCTTTAGATTCATTTACTACGTCTCTTCCGTGTGGATTTTGGGTTTTAGTGATCAGAGGAGTTGGTAGTTTCTTGGTTTAAGTGAGAGTTTCTTTGCCTCACTTGATTGGATTGCCTTGCATACTCTATAACATAAGAGAAGAGAGTTAAAACGAATTTTCCTTGATCCACCTGTTGCGTGAATTTATTCATCTACTTTAAAAACTATCTTCAGTTCTTACTTTTATATCTCAGTCGAGTACTTTGATGGCTAATTGATAAAAAATTTTCTTAGCTTTTTTTTTTTCTTTTCTCCGATTAGTAAGCACTTTAAGTTATCTGTTTATCACGAAGGCGATTTACTGCTAATGTAATCCCCTCACAACTGCCGTAGCACCCCTCTACTGTAGAAAATAAGACCAACTTTATGTTCTATGCTCTCATATAATGATCGTCACATCAGATTGGGAAAACTGAAACCCTTTACTGGAGTTCTTTCATGCATATGCACGTTTCTATGCAAAAATATTACTAGTATGTAATATATCATGCTCTCTTTGATCCCTATATTAAAGATTTAAAAATCAATTACATGTCATGAGTTATAATCTTGTACCAAAGTTTCCTTTTTATGCTTGAGTTTGGAGTAATGACTTTCGAAAGCCTTGAACCTTCGGAATTTCCATTGTTATCAAGATAGTTTGTTTCCAATGAACATATATTAATTCATATATTTTTATTTTCTTTGCATGAATTCGCCTCAGAGTCCATACGGGCTCTTTCACTTTGCATTACATAATGGGCCAATATGGCCCATCTTTCGTGTCAAGCCCCGAAAGGAGGTCCAAACTAATTACATAGCATACGGATGCAAGAAGTCGAAATAGGAATAATGGGTTAAAATCCCATTCTTGAAGCGACGACGAAACCCAAGCCTCATTTCTGTGTATTTATTTATTGTCGTTATCTATTTATTGTTGTCATTTTTATTATTGTTTATTTCCTTTTTTCTTTCATTATTCATTCATTTGAGCCTCGAAGCCAACGTTGTAAATTTAATACAGGTGGAGCGGATTTTGGGTTGAAAACCCAACTAGAGTAGGACAGGGTCGACGGTTAAAAGCCTAAATCACTACTTCTCCCTTTCCCTTTTTCCTTTTTACTTGCTTTATGTATTTCTTGCGAACCTAGTTAAATCCTTAGTCAAGTCGCTAAAAAGTGGTTTTGCATAAACACCAAAATATTCGTAAAATTGCTTTCTTTTCAAAAATCAATTTTTTCAAGGTTAATCAAAGACGATTTTCAAACAGTCCGAATAATCGCAAGTTAGCGGACGTTTGAGGTGCCTAACACCTTCCTAAAATGATAATAGGAACGGCTTACTTATAATTTCAACTATTTTCCTATTTTGGATCGTTTAAAGTAACTCTCTAAAGGTTTCTTAATTCCTTTTCAAAATTAAGTGGCAACTCTTCAAAAAGTCAAAATTTCCGCAAAACAACTTCAACTAGTTTCAAATTGTAATTAAATCGACTTATTTTCTCTTTATCATGCTAATGTAATTATTTTTATGATTCAATTCAGCTGGAGTGCCAACTGACGATAGGAATTGCCCTCCCTTTTTTTATGATTATTCATCCTGATATAGCACATTTACACCAGCTCATTCTCAGCGGTTGTAGTCTTTGGCTTTTGCAAGCTTGTTAGGCAGCATTTTCACTTGTTTTTTATATTTTCTAAATGAATAATGTTTCTTTGAATATCAAAGAAATTTGTTTCAATGCAAGGAGTACCTTTTGTAAAGATGTTATCTATGTTTTTGGGAAATGGATGGCCTATTTTTGTGTACTGCAGGTTTCATATTGGTGAAATTTTATGCGCTGATTTAAAAATTGTATATAAGAGAAATTGATGGGCTAAACATGCTACTATGTTTTACAGTGCTGCCGTATATGATTTGGGTCAAAAGGTTTTAGACTTTCCATTTCCACACTGGGATAGATGACTTTCTGGTTTATGGACTATGATACTTCAGTCAACAGCTGTCTTATTTCTCACAAATGTTATACTTTTTTTTCAATGGCTATATTAAGCATCTTGTATTTCATAACTAACTTGTTCAGGAATTTCGGTTACTATGAAAAGGCTACGGATGCATCTAAACCTCGATGAATGAGATATAAGTTGTCTCTTAAATAATTAGAAGTCCTTAGTTTTGAAATTCTTTTTCCAAGACAAGCTAGATTGATTGCAGTTCAACGGTCATTTGACATCTCTCTGTGAACGTATTTTTTGAGTTTTCAGGAAATTACTTGCAGGTGCGGTTCTTGCAATCTTCATGGATCATGCGTTAGGGCTTACTTGATATTAAAGGAGTCTGAGGGTGTCACACATAAGGTAGATATTGGGCGAGTCTTGATTATTTATGCAGTAGATTCTGCAGTTATATCAATTAAGTGAGACACTTGTTGATTCTGCACCTATAGCACCTGCCCCTAAAGATGCAGACATGTCGCATTGCCTGCATTTTTATTTATGTGTATATTGTATTTGCACTATATTATCCTATGTAATTGTAACACCTCAATTTTCTGTAATCGAAATTCCACACGGTGCTCATGACCTCGAAGGACCACAAGCTAACCCTCTTTTGATATCTGTACCTAATCACAGCATAATATAATAAAATACATGCGGAAACTAGCGAAAATTTGTCATAAGGTTCAAAACATCTAAAATACACAATCCTGAAAACTGAATACTTATACATCTGTCCGAAAAGCCTCTAACTGTTTGAACTGTGGAATTAAAGGGACATGCCCCAACTTACTCCGGCTACTAAAATAAATTAAATATAATAATATACTGAAATAATAATTCATCCTCGGAAGATGAGGACTCACTGCTACATCTACTGTTGCTGATAGAAACTGAGCTGCTAAGGGTACTCTGGGTCTCGTGCTTTTGAACCTATGATGTAAAGTAAAAACACCATAGCACAAATGCGTCAGTACGTTGGAATGTACTGAGTATGCAAATGAGGTAAGGCTAAATGCAAGGACTTATGCATGAATAATTACTTAACTGAATGATATGCAAGAGCTGGATTAACACACATAGAGAATTTGTAACTACTGAACATACTGCGCATACTATCACTGAGCATACTAGGACTAAATCTGATAACTAATACTAAAATATACTATCAATCTGAAGTTTCTGAACAGACTGAGATTATGAGTATCTAAAGCTACTGAAATTAATATCGGTACTTATTAATACTGATAAACTGTATGACTGAGTCTATTGATAATTGATATCTGAGTTCACTAACTCTGAAATACTGAATAATTGAGTCAACTAATACCGACAACTGAGTTCTGAGCTTGCTGATATCGACAAGCTGAATCTGAGATCAAACCTATCTAGCGAATAATCTCTAAGTTTTTAAATAATGATAAGGAATGATAAAAATCTAAATTTGAGATCAAGCCTACCTAGTGGGTGATCTTTAAATCTTCTAATAATGATTAAGATTGATTTGAGTTTGAGATCAGGCCTATCTAATGGGTGATCTCTGGATCTGATAATAAGAATACTCACTGAATCTGAGACTGAGATCAAGCTTATCTAATGGGTGATCTCTATAAGTACTGATACTGAATAACTTTATGTGAGACCAGGCCTATCTAACGGGTGGTCCATGAAGCAAAGAAACTATCTGAGCTCCTTACTGAGATAGATAGCTATATCTTACAATCCTGATTTCTGAGTTCTACTCTAAAGACTGATGCTGAAACTGCAATTGTGGGAGTTCTCACTTAACTAACATGCCCCAAATCTGAACTAGTGAGGTCCAACCTATAACACCAGTTGGAAGGGTTTCAATATCGTGTCACGGGTAAAGACCTCTCTGGTCAATCCTCTCTAACGGGTGACCCTCAAGAGGAAGTCAAGCCTAAGGCTATGTGGACTCCTGCAGGTAGTCAAGCCTTTTATCTGACGGGTGAATCCTCGTCCTGCACTGGCTACACAGTTCTGGAATACAGAGATTGCTGCTAACGACTTCGCCTCTCTAACGGGAAAGTCGCTACCTGCACTACCTCGGTGCTAATTCCTACTCCCAACTGAAAGACTCTGAACTGATTCTTGGCTGAACTTAGACAGAGCTGAATCTTGTTACTAATTATCTTATTTGACTGATCTGACTGAGTTTGCTTGATTCTGTATCTGACGAAATACTACTAAATTCTACTTTCTGTCTGAGTGATACTGAATTTTGTATCTACTGAGCTTTACTGAAGTCTTGACTGGATACTGAATACTACTGAGATCTGAACTGAGGACTGAGCTTGATCAGGCTGAATACTAAGATTACAGAGTTTTCTTACTGTTCAGTTACTGACTGAGTTCTACTGATCATAGCACGACTGAGATTCTCTTGAACTAACTCGGCTCTAGGCATACAACTATATTTTTCGGGTACAAGTACCCCCAGGACTCGATAGAAGGAAACTAGCAGGACTTGACTCTTTGAATTCATGACCAACATCAACATCATAGTAATAGAGTCACCATATACTCAATAAAACATCACTTCAAGCACTTTGGAATATCAACATGTACTTACATAAGGAATGTACACCAACATTTCATAATTCATCCCATAATATCTTGCATCAAACACATAACATGCATTCAAGTGTACATAATTGAAGATTTCATGTCAACATGTCACCATCCCTTCACTAAAGCTTTTTAACAAACCCTTGGCATGCACTAGTTAACACATCATTAGGGATTTCTAGTCCATATACCATAATGATTCTAATCTCTTCACATAAGCACTTCATCAAACATGTAGGGAGCATGCTTTAGTTATTCAACAATTACTACTTCTAAATATCATGACTCCATTAATAAATTCATCACACAAGGATTTCAACATGATATGATCATGGTTCAACACACATGAAAAAATATGATTATTTCCAATGTCAATTAACATATAACAACATCACACTTCATTCATCTTGGCCTTACAACAAATACTTGACCTGCATCACTTTTCACAAAATTGGAGATTTTACACTTAGCATGTTACAATGGTACTATTTTCTTCATATAAGCATTCTAACAAACATATGTGAGGCACCCTTTGGTCATACAACAATTCATTAAACTCATTTAACCTGATTACATAATTCAATATGCTTCTTGAAGAGACTTTATCATAGACACCATAAGATCAACACATACTAGGGACAAAGTTTGAGCCTTTATCATCTAAACATGAATTTAATCTCAAAAATAACAAGAGCTTCAATTTCAAACCACATAAATCATAAAACTCATAAAAACATAATCTTTATATTTAGAAAAAAGGGTTCTTCAGCTTCTTGGGTGGGAGGAACCCAAAAATCAACACTTGCATGCCTTAAGTTTATGAATTCGGATAAACTCTTGATTTCGAAACTTTATTTGTGAAATTGATAGGTGCTCCTTGTAGCTCTCGCAATGGGGATTGAACTCTTATTTTCGAATTATTTTTGAATCCCTACGGTTGACGTTTGAGGGATCTTGATTTTTGTTTTGGGGTTGAGGGGTGTTGTTCTTGATAAATTTGTGAAAAAGATGAGTATTTTTTCTGTAAACATGTTTAATCCCGTGTTTATGGACTATATAGGGGTGGGAAAATACTAAAATACCCCTAAGAAAACAAACAAAGTCACAGCCGTCCCTCAGTTGACAGGTTTGATATGCTGGAGTAAATTGTGCATAAATTTTTACTACAATATTGAATTTGGATGAAACCAATTACATTTGAAAGAAGACTCAAAGATATTTCATTTGATATATATCATATCTCCCATTTTGTTATATACAGGAAGTTATTATCATTTGAAGTTGACCCTGAAATTGGGGCCTGAAATGCACCCGGAATGCGGAAGCATTTCAAATCAGTAAGCTATGGCACTGAAATGCATCCAGAATGCATTCAAGACGAAATATTGACTTTTTACATCTCAACGCAACTTGAAAATTGAAAAACGGATGTCGAAAAGGCCCTGAAATAATTTCCCAAAGTTCGGAAGTTTATGAAAATGAAAAAAGTTTCAACACTTAGCCAAATTTTTAAGTGCTAAGCTTCTCTTGGCTAGCTTAAACGATCCTTTCCGACTAGGAAAATTTGTGGGGTATTACAGTAATGGTGTGTAATTATACTTTTCAAACTGGAACAGTCAGCGTAATGGATGACTAGAATTTACAACAGCAGCACAAGCAGCTGTTTCAGTTAAAGAACTGTCTCGAAGTGTTCATGATATTCAATGCAAGGAGCTTATTTGTAATCTGCAGGTAGGTGTTTTATCTTATATTTAACAGATAGTACCGTATTTTTCAATTTTTGAAGCACTTTTTGCAACTATAACATTCCAATACTAACCGAAGCTTCAATTATTTCAATAGTTAAAATATTTATGTTCAATTTTTGTAGAGAAGTTATCATTATTATGGAAGTACATATTCATCACGAGCACCTTGGTGGATAGAGTTAAATGGTCCCGTATTTGGTGAGAAATAGCAAATATCCTATGAAATTAATAAAGGTGCATGCAAGATGGCCTGGTTATAAAAGGAAATCATTAATGATACTATTTTAGAACCGAACTAAATGGGTTAGTTCCTTAGTAATACATGACCAAACTGACCATACCATAATTTGATATCCACGTCATGACATTGTAAGTTTAGCAGTGTTCACAGTGAGATCTCGTTCGTGGGAAGCTTAAAGCCTATAATTGTCTATTACAGTTGATCTCTTTTGTCCTTCTCATTTCATCATTCTAATCTTATAAGTTATATTTGCTTGCATATGAACAGATACCAGAGGATGCACGTAATGGTATGTATTATACTTTTTCAAACTGGAACAATTAACGTAAATAGATGGCTAGAAATCGCAGCACGAGCACAAGAATCTGTGCTATTTAAGGAACTGTGGCTATGTCTTCATGATATTCAATGCAAGGACCTTATTCGTAATCTTCAGGTACATGTATTATCTTATACTTAACAGATAGTACCGTATTTTTTAATTTTTTTCATATTATTTATCACTCTCACTCTCATTTTTATTGTGAATATATACGCCATTTGTTTATAGGATAACAATGAATATATGATACTAATACCGATTTGAGTGAATATACTGTATTTTTCTCACACCAACAGTCTGTCTGCAGAAACTTATTTGTATAAGGAACTATATTCAGCATGATAGTATCATTTTCTTTAGGAGATATACTTACGTAGTTGAGTGCCCCATGATCAACACACTGGACTTACAGCATGGAAAGAGAAAAATGATATCAATGAAATGTCTGAAATTGAGGGTTGGTGATGCCTTGGAGACTGATATGCTCACTGCCTAATTTTTGTGTAAAACAATATGTTTCTAGGTAAATAGTCTACATTTGATGTTAAGTTTCTATAAAATAAGATCTAATCATACAAACTAGAAAATGAAATATGAAACAACAAAACATAGTTTTCGTTACTTTGTTCAAACATCAAATATAGTTGTTCATAACTGATTGTAAACAGTACATAAAACCTATGTTATAGCATGAAAAAAAATAAATTGAAACTAAAACTTGCAGAAAAGTTAATATAGTTGATCATGTAGTTCCCCACATCATATTTTTTTTTTCCTTTTTAATCACTTTGCGAACCTTGCTATTGACTTGTTTGTCATCATCATCATATTCCTGCATAGGGAATTTCCCCACAGATTTGCTTCTTTTGGAAGTCTTTTTTCTGTCATATCAACACTGACACTAACTTCTGTGAGGTATGATCCACAACCCGAGAGATTGTTCTTGATGAGAGTCTGTAAAAAATTGCATAGTGTAAAGTAAAATTTAAAGAATAATAATATGAGTATACATTTAACAATTTATTTTCTCAAATTCCTTTCTAATATATTATGTTAAAGATAAAACAACAATTTTAGTAATTATAATTTTATTTAATTATTTAACTATTGATATTGCAGAGGACATAATTAGCATGATGCAATTATATGATGAAGTGACAAATTCATTATAAAAGGTATGTAATTGTTTCAACTCAAATTTATAATATTTGTATAAAAAGTTAGGATGATAGACTCATAAATGTAACTTATAATTACCTCGAAATGCTCATCTCATTCATAGTTTTGTGCACCTTCAAAAAGGGGATCCTAATATATACAGTAAAGTCATCTATAAAGTTTTTATTAGTAACACTTAAGTGTCTTTTAGTGAAGAATGATTGTATTCCTTGAAAAGAACTTCATCATCAACAAACTTAACAACTTTGTAGACTTCATCATGTTTGTTTATATTTGATTCCTTAATCATGATCTTAAACATGGGCTCTCTCAATAATATCATCCAACTCACTTGGATATGAACATTTATAAGAACAGTTTCATCCATTACATGAACTTGTAGCCTATGCCTGAAATTCACACTTTATCTTTATAAAATATTTTATTTGTTAGATAAATAATTTGATATAATTTTGTAAGAACCTATAAACAACTTTCGCTTCTGCATTACATTTTGAGCAAAAATGAGTTTTCATCAGGTTCAACCTTTATGAGACATTTGTTGCAAGCCAAATATGACCATCCAAGTTCAAGATCCAAACATACAAGTTTTGCAGCAATCCAATAGGTAGCTTTCTGTTTATGAAAAACAATTTTGTTAATGATTATTCTAACGGATTGTGTAAAGTCAATATAAACTTAAAAAGTTATTCAACTCACTTCAATGCATTGGCTCAGATCACTAATATATTTAAAAGATACAATTCCTTTGGATAACTCATAAGTGACAGAATAACTTTGTTGAGAACTTGTCTGACTAAGTCGTTCATAGTTAGAATCACATGCTGCATTTAATCTGAGTAAAAAATATTATAATTTAATTTATATAATATAAAGAAATTTTAATTGATCAATGTTTTCTAAAATAGCTGGTGACAAACCTGAATTTAAACGTAATAGATTGCGGCAGAGATAGATTTATCCATAGCTTAGTTTGATACCAACAATTACGAACAGAATAAACATCTGCGGAAATAATATTTTATAATCTGAAAAGTAATATTTCTTTTTGATAAATACGATTTTCATTATAGTTTTAATTAGTTATACCTCTAAAATTTTGAGCCTTCATTAATTGAAGAACCACAATCAAAGATTCATCAGTAGATGCAGTCAAATGAGGTTGAATTTGATCCGCAAGTTTCTCCATAAAGTTGTTGAAAGCCTATTCCTTCTATATATTGTACAATAGGTTATGCAATTAGTGCGTAAATGATGTTTTATTTTCTAATGGTTTTTTTTTTTTTTTGCAATTTGTACTGTGAAATGAAAAAAGAACTTACTTTCATCTTTCAATACAACATTTATAAAGGCACTATTATTGTTTTCTTGATGGCAGGTCTGAACTAATTCATATGTGACAACCTGTCCAACAACATCTACAAATATAAAAGTTAGTGAACCTAAAAAATATGTTATTAATAAATTGTGAAGTAAGTTGAAAGAGTAATTACCATAATTCTATCTATATAGCCAGAGGAAATTTTCTTCTACTCAATTGCTATGATTCCCCTTTTTTCTTAATTACCCAATTGCTATGGCCACTCATTTGTTGTTGCTTTTGCCTCCAAATTTATCTGCGCCTAAAATTGTAATTGTATATCGAAAATAGTGAAGAAACTATAAATTTGAAGCAGTTACATTCTTTTGAATAATTTGGAGAAAACTATTATTTGAAAGTTAAAAAAACTTTCTGCCGTTATACCCAATTTTTGTCACGTTTGGTGATGGAACAGTTAACAATTTTAGATTTAAATTCTAGTTTTATATTGGAAAGGTATTTTTATTGTCTTAAGGGAAAAGGCTCAAATATGCCACTGAACTATCAGAAATGACTCATTTATGCTATTCGTTAAAAGTTGGGCTCATTCATGCCATCATCGTTATAAAATTGGTTCATCCATGCCATTACTTTTTAACGATGGTTTTCCAAAAAAAAACAGTTTTGCCATGTGGCCTCTTATTAGAGGTCCACGTCATTTTTTAATTTTTTTAATTTTTTTTTTAGTTTTGATCCATTAAAAAGAATCCACCCACACCCAACCTATCACCTTAACCCACTTTAATATTAATCTTAATTTTGACCCTAGATTTGAACATATATATAATCATTTAGTCTTCGAACATGAAATTTACATACTTGAATACTACGTTTAAAATAATATAGGTTAGAATAATTAATAATTTAAAATAGAAAATAAATAAAATGTGATTAAAAAGTAATTTATTTTGACTCTCGAAATTCGAATATCATCACATAATTTAGGACGAAAAGAATACCACATACATAAAAGACCACAACTTTTAATTAGGAAGAATACCTAAAATTCCTTCTAAATTTGGATTATAAGTTATATAATTGAATTATTGGTAGTCTTAATTATTTTGTGAATTTGGCTATTTGGTAACCTTTATACTCTTTAACGTGGACAAGACGTAGAGCATAACTTTTTTCTGCGTGGGTGGATTCTTTAATATACACATTAAAGATCCATTAATATACACATAAATAGTGTCTGCGTGAGTAGGTACGAAACAACCCTAAAAAATATGTGGACTGAAACAACATACGTACCTGGATGGTCGTCTTTTATTTATTTTATATTTTTTAAACTCTAACACGCCTAAAAATAAATTATGCTCTACGTCCCGTTCACGTTAAAGAGTATAAAGGCTACCAAATAGCCAAATCCACGAAATAATCAAGACTACCAATAATTCAATTATACAACTTATAATCCAAATTTAGAAGGGATTTTTAGGTATTCTTTCTAATTAAAAGTTGTGGTCCTTTCATGTATGTGGTATTCTCTTCATCCTAAATTATGTGATGATGTTCGGATTTCGAGAGTCAAAACAAACTATTTTTTTAATAACAATTTATTCATCTGTCATTTTAAATTATTAATTATTCTAACCTATATTATTTTAAGCGTAGTATTCAAGTATGTAAATTTCATGTTCGAAGACTAAATGATTATATATATGTTCAAATCTAGGGTCAAAATTAAGAGTAATATTAAAGTGGGTTAAGGTGATAGGTTGGGTGTGGGTGAATTCTTTTTAATGGATCAAAACTAAAAAAAAAAGACGTGGACCTCTAATAAGAGGCCACGTGGCAAAGCTGTTTTTTAGAAAAACACCGTTAAAAAGTAATAGCGTGAATGAACCAATTTTATAACGGCGATGGCATGAATGAGCCCAACTTTTAACGAATGACATAAATGAGTTATTTCTGATAGTTCAGTGGCATATTTGAGCCTTTTCCATTGTCCTAATGCAGTCATATTTTGTGCCATTGTTACATGTATATTGTTGACAAAAAATTAGAATATAACTTCATTTTAAAATTAATTTTTGAAAGTTTCCTTTCCACATAGTTATATTATTAAATTGTTAGTAACAGGAAAAAAGATTTATATAAAATTAGATTTATTACAACAGAAAAATTGTTATAAACCAAATATTTTAAAAACTGCAAATATTAAACTAATTCTCTAAATTTAAATTTTGTGAAATATAAAAAATAAATTTTAAAAAATAGATGATTAATAACTAATCTAACTATTTGTTGTCCAAATCTAACACATGGCATATACTTATACTTCCACTTGGCTTATTGTGGAGGTTTAGTTCCCTCTTATTAATAGTAATATATAGATACGAAAATTAAGGCTAAAGCTTACTGAATTGTGCCGAACTTATAAGAAGAACGGTAGCTATCCCTTGCTTATATTAGTGCTGACAAACAAAACAGCCCTTTTCCCTCCCTACTTGAAAAATAGGTGTTGGGTTCATAGTATATGAATGAAGTGTGAATGAAAAAAATGGAGAGAAAAATGGTGGAAGAAAGGAGATATCAATTTAGAAGGTATACTCCTAAATTGAAAAGTCCACTAATTCTCCCACATTGGTGGGAGAAGGGAATTTTTTAGTGTTTATATTAATGAACACTTACTCCACATGATAAGTGAGGCAAGAAAATAGAGATGCCTCGCGCCGTTGTCGCTCGCTTGGGTCGAATTTTGATTTGGATTTGGATTTGGCAAATCATTGATCGATGAGATATATTTTTTTGGACAAATTTTATTTGATGATCCGAATTTACCAAACAGTAAAACACAACAATGTGTTTTAATTCTCCATTTATATATGCATGCAGTTTTTCGAAACAGTGCAATGCTGAAACTGAACTGATGCATTGTTTCTGCAAACAGATGCACTATTCCAATGAACAAATGCACTGTTCCAGTAAACAGATGCACCGTTCCAGTGAACTGATGCACTGTTTCAGCAAACTGATGCAATGTTTCAATGAAATGACACAATATTGCACACGAACTGGTATGTACTGTTTCAGCAAAATGATGCACTGTTTTAAGTAAACAGACATGCATTTTCAGAAAAGTCACACACCTTTAAATTGAACCAATGCCACCTTTTTGAAGAGGCATCTTGTGGCTATATAAACCTGGTTTCATCCACAGATTTTGATATAGAAATTTTCAGATTGCACAACTCTTCTTGTCTTCAAAATACTCTTTGTGATCAGTCAAACTGTTAAGTATGTTCGAAGAATCCGACTATTTGAGGTACCACTATAATCAAACTGAAGGCCATTTTATCCTGGAAGGAAAAATTACACAACCTCGGGTATAGTGAGGGGAATTATTTCCTTAAGTAAACTCCGTGAATCCGGACGACTTGGCCTTATTCATTTCTGTTTCATCTATTTTTCTGAAAAATAAAATACACTTCTTGGAAAGGTCATTTTGATCTTATGTTGAGGGTATTTGATATACTTCATTGTGTTTTTATTTATAAACTTGAACTAGTTGAAGTTGTTGTTCTGCTATATAGATTCTGCATACCCGAATATATTGTGGAAATAACAATCTTAAGGAAATAAAACTTTATAGAATTTGTATTGCTTGTTTTTGGAGATTAAAGCTTAAGCTTTCTACTCCGCTTGAATTTAACTAGTGATAAGAAGACATAAAATCTTCATCACAAGTTCAGGTTCACTCGGTTGACTATTCAAAGTAATAAAAACTTCATCGTTAACTAGAAACAAGAAGAAGAGTTTCAAGTTATTTAACTATATAAATAGTATTCTGAAAAAATACTAAGTTTTCTATCTTGTGGTAATAGGAAAAATGACAACAGAAAGTTAAATGATGGATGCAACAACATCTGTGGGGGCAACTAATATTGCCACATCAAGTCGCACAAATGCTCCGCTAACAATGGCACCGGAGGAGAAGCCCAGAAAATTTTTGGGCATTAACTTCAAGCAATGGAAGCAAAAGATGTTCTTTTACCTCACCACTTTATGTCTGCAATGATTCACTAGCGAAGACGCTCCTGAGGTACCCGAGGAAACCTCAAACAAAGAGCGTTTCATAATTGTAGAGTCTTGAAAATATTCAGACTTCTTTTGTAGGAACTATATTCTGAGTGATCTCCAAGACGACCTATATAATGTTTATAGTGGGACCAAGACATCAAAGGAACTGTGGGGGGCACTTGAATGGAAATATAAGATGAAGGATATGGGAATTAAGAAATTCCTTGTTGCACGATTCCTGGACTTCAAAATGATAGATAGCAAATCTGTTGTCTCTCAAGTACAGGATTTGCAAGTCATCATACATGATCTCCTAGTAGAAGGTTTAATTATGAATGATGTTTTCCAAGTAGCAGCGATAGTTGAGAAGCTACCACCTTTGTGGAAAGACTTCAAAAACTACTTAAAGCATAAACGCAAGGAGATGACCGTTGAAGATCTTATTGTCTGACTTCGTATTAAAGAGGATAATAAAGCTGTCGAAAGAAGGTCAAAGGGGAATTCTACAATTAATGGAGCACATATTGTAGAAGATGACCAAAACAATTTGAAGAAAAGAAAGAAAGTTGAACATGGAAGCAATCAACCCAAGAAAAAGTTCAAGGGAAAATGCTTCAATTGTGGCAAAATTGGCCACAAGTCCATAGATTGTCGAGCCCCGAAGAAAGGCAAGAAAAAGGATCAAGCAAATATGATTGAATCCAGCAAAGAATGCGATGATTTGTGTGCTATGTTCACAGAATGCAACTTGACGAAAAATCCTCGCGAATGGTGGATGGATTATGGTGCCACCCACCATGTTTGTACCAACAGAGAGTTGTTTTTGTCATTTTCTCTGGATCAAGTAGAAGAAATGATCTACATGGCTAACTCTGCTACTGCTAAGGTGGAAGGAATAGGGAAAATATGATTGAAAATCACTTCGGGCAAGGTCTTGACACTTAAAAATGTCTTGTATGTTCTCGAATTACATAGGAACTTAATCTCTATTTCACTTCTAGATAAGAACGGATTCAAATGTGTAACCGTTTCTGGAAAAATTGTAATCAGCAAAGGAGAAATGTATGTAAGAAAAGACTATCTAACAGAAGGCCTGTATAAGATGAATATAATGACTGTTGAAATAAATAAAAGTTTGAATTCTCCTTGTTTGCTTGATTCTTATGATTTATGGCATGAACTTTTAGGCTATGTTAATTACAAAATATTACGAAAACTGATTAACTTAGAGGTTTTGCCAAACTTTGAGTGCAATAAATCTAAGTGTCAAACGTGTGTGGGATCGAAGTATGCGAAGCATCCTTATAAGTCCGTTGAAAGGAATTCCAATCCCTTAGACTTAATACACACTAACATTTGTGATATGAAGTCAACACCTTCACGTGGTGGGAAAAAGTATTTCATAACTTTTATTGACGATTGCATTAGATATTGTTATGTCTACTTGCTAAGTAGTAAGGATGAAACAATAGATACGTTTAGGAAATATAAAACTGAAGTTGAAAATCAGTTAGACAAAATGATCAAAATGATAAGAAGTGATAGGGGCGGAGAATATGAATCTCCCTTTGCGCAAATATGTGTAGAGAATGGAATAATCCATCAAACTACAACCCTGTATTCACCGCAATCTAATGGGATTGCAGAAATAAAAAACCGAACGTTGAAAGAAATGATGAATGTCTTACTTATAAGTTCTGGTTTACCGCAAAACTTATGGGGGGAAGCTATCCTTACGGCCAATCGTATACTCAATAGAGTTCCCCATAGTAAGACACAATCAATTCCTTACGAAAAATAGAAAGGAAGGAAACCCAACTTGAAATATTTCAAAGTGTGGGGGTGTCTAGCGATGGTTCAAGTTCCTATACCTAAAAGGGTTAAGATAGGACCTAAAACGGTGGACTGCGTGTTCATAGGATATGCTAAAAGAAGTAAAGCATGTCGATTTTTGGTTCATAAATTCGAACATCAGGATATTAGTGAAAATACGGTAATTGAATCAGACAATGCTGAATTCTTTGAAAATATTTACCCGTATAAAATTAGACATGAACAGTCTAGTGGAGGATCTAAATAACCTTAAGATGAACCAAGTGAGAATGTAAATAATGAAAAAAATCCAAGACGTAGTACACGTCAAAGAACGTCAACTTCGTTTGGATCAGATTTTGTAACATTTCTCTTAGAAAATGAGTCTCAAACATTTAAAGAAGCGATGTCGTCGTCAGACTCATCCTTTTGGAAAGAGGTAGTCAATAGTGAGATAGATTTAATCTTAAGCAACCATACATGGGAATTGGTTGACCTTCCTCTCGGAAATAAACCTTTAGGTTCTAAATTGATCTTTAAAAGGAAAATGAAGGCAAATGGTACTATTGACAAATACAAGACAAGACTTGTAGTAGAAGACTTCAAACAGAAGGAAGACCTTGATTACTTTGATACATACTCGCCAGTAACAAGGATAACCTCGTTTCGAATGTTAATTGCCTTGGCGACGGTATATGATCTTCAAATCCATCAAATGGATGTAAAAACCGCATTCCTAAATGGAGATTTAGAGGAAGAAATTTATATGGAACAACCTGAGGGTTTTGTGGTTCCAGGAAAGGAAAACAAGGTGTGTAAACTTGTCAAGTCATTATATGGACTAAAGCAAGCACCAAAACAATGGCATGCGAAGTTTGACCAAACCCTGTTGGCAAACGAATTCAAAATAAATAAATGTGATAAATGTGTTTATATTAAAGACACTCTAAATCACCAAGTCATTGTATGTTTATATATGGATGATATTTTGATCATCAGTAGAGACATTTCTGATCTAAATACAAAAAAATGAATGCTCGAGAGCAAGTTTGATATGAAGGACCTTGGAGTTGCAGATGTGATCTTAGGTATAAGAATCCATCGAACTCCACAAGGGTTGGCATTGTCACAGTCTCATTATATCAAAAAGGTACTTGACAAGTTCAAGTATATGGAATTCAGTATTGCCAAGACTCCATTGGATGCGAGCTTTGCACTTCGAAAGAATGAAAGTGAAAGTGACTCCCAATTGGAGTACGCAAGAGTATTGGGATGTTTAATGTATATAATGAACTGTACACGACCAGACATAGCATGCGCTATCAGTAAATTGATTCGGTACACCAGTAATCCCAATAAAACTCACTGGATGGCAATGAAAAGAGTTTTGGGGTATCTTAAATACACTTAAAATTATGCTTTGCATTACAATAAATATCCTGCGGTACTTGAAGGATATAGTGATGCAAATTGGATCACCGGATCGAACGAAGTAAAATCCACAAGTGGATATGTATTTACTATCGGTGGAGGAGCAGTCTCTTGGAAATCATCCAAACAGACGTGTATTGCTCGCTCTACAATGAAATTTAAATTTATCGCATTAGAAAAAGTCGGTGAAGAAGCAGAATGACTCTGAAATTTCTTGGAAGATATTCCGTATTGGCCCAAGCCAGTGGCACTAGTATGTATACACTGTGATAGCCAAACGGCAATAGGTAGGGCAGGGAGCATGATGTATAACGGTAAATCTCGTCATATGATATGAAGACATAATACCGTTAGAGAACTTTTCTCTAGTGGAATTATTACTGTAGACTATGTAAAGTCAAAGGATAATGTATCGGATCCACTTACAAAAGGCCTATCTAGAGAAGGAGTAGAAAGGAAATCCAAGGGAATGGGTTTAAGGCCTAGGACAAGTCAGCATGACGGTAACTCTACCTAGCAGACTGGAGATCCTAAGAGGTAGGTTCAAGGAGATCAAACAAAGTTGTGTCTGACAGGTTCAACATTGTCAATTACCCAACTCATTCTCATGATGTAGACAATGTATATTAAATTAGGATAAGACTTAAGGTGAAAAGTCTTTTAATGATTATCTAAATTTGGCAGATTTGACCAAATAGTTTAATCTACAGGATTGAACGTTTAAAAATCACCTATGCGAGGGTTAAGTGGAAGCCGCTTCAAAGAAAATGTTAGTAAAGGCCTATTCTCTAAGCTCTCATGAAAACCGGGACGTGTTCATGGCTGAAAAGAATAAAACCGTAAGAACCTTAAATGGTAAAAGGCTGGTTGTGTGACATGTGTTGTCTAGGTGTACATTATAGCTCGACGGTTCAAATATATCAAATCTACCGATTGATCGAGTGCATCCGATGCATGTTCACTACGGAAAGTTCAAAGGGAAACCCACTTATCCAGATGCAATCAATCTTTGCTTGATGATCACATACTTTTTCGTAAAAGTTTTACGAAAAAAAATTAGCCATTCCCCATTCATGTGGGAGATTGTTGGGTTCATAGTATATGAATGAAGTGTGAATGGAAAAAATGGAGAGAAAAATAGTGGAAGAAAGGAGATATCAATTTAGAAGGTATACTCCCAAATTGGAAAGTCCACTAATTCTCCCACATTGGTGGGAGAAGGGAACTTTGTAGTGTTTATATTAATGAACACTTACTCCACATGATAAGTGAGGCAAGAAAATAGAGATGCCTCGCGCCGTCATCGTCGTCGCTCGCTCGGCTCAGCTTTGGCTCTGGATTTAGATTTGAATTTGGCAAATGATCGATGAGATCTATCTTTTTGGACAAATTTTATTTGATGATCCGAATTTACCAAACAGTAAAACGCAGCAATGTGTTTTGATTCTCCATTTATACATGCATGCAGTGTTTTGAAACAGTGCAGTGCTGAAACTGAACTGATGCATTGTTTCTGCAAACAGATGCACTGTTCCGATGAACAGATGCACTGTTCCAGTAAACAGATGCACCGTTCCAGTGAACTGATGCACTGTTTCAGCAAACTGATGCAATGTTTCAATGAAATGACACAATATTTCACACGAACTGGTATGTACTGTTTCAGCAAAATGATGCACTGTTTTAAGAAAACAGACATGCATTTTCAGAAAAGTCACACACCTTTAAATTGAACCAATGCCACCTTTTTGAAGAGGCATCTTGTGGCTATATAAACCTGGTTTCATCCACAGATTTTGATATAGAAATTTTCAGATTGCACAACTCTTCTTGTCTTCAAAATACTCTTTGTGATCAGTCAAACTGTTAAGTATGTTCGAAGAATCCGACTATTTGAGGTACCACTATAATCAAACTGAAGGCCATTTTATCCTGGAAGGAAAAATTACACAACCTCGGGTACAGTGAGGGGAATTATTTCCTTAAGTAAACTCCGTGAATTCGGACGACTTGGCCTTATTCATTTCTGTTTCATCTATTTTTCTGAAAAAAATAAAATACACCTCTTGGAAAGGTCATTTTGATCTTGTGTTGAGGGTATTTGATATACTTCATTGTGTTCTTGTTTATAAACTTGAACTAGTTGAAGTTGTTGTTCTGCTATACAGATTCTGCATACCCGAATATATTGTAGAAATAACAATCGGATCGCACAAAAATGAACTGTTCCATCCATATATCAGGGCAAGACAGTTTAAATCTTTGATTCTCGTCAGTTATGCTTCATGTGTGCCTGTAGCATCAATGCACTGTTTCATAAAGTTGTTCTTAATTAACTGAAAAATTGTGAAGGAGATCAAATACAGCTCTTCACAGATTATGCACAAAGCAAAGCAATCCCATGGGAGAAAATCATCTATACACAACTCCCAAGGCCCTTCAAATTGACCAGATCAGCTTCCGCAATCCACCCATCACCATAACCCAACAAAATAAACACCATCGAATTCAACTTTCAACTAAGATTTCCCTTCTTTTTGATGCTTGTGTTGCATTTATATTCTGAGAAACCTGGTTGACTATCAACTTAATGCATTATTCCCTGTCCCGGTAATTAAGAGTAAAACATTTGAAGCACTTCATTCACATTAGTAAGAAATAAATACCCGTCAATATAAATGCTATAGTTTATATAAAATGCCAGGTAATCCAAATCTTACATAGCTTGAGCAGCGATCAAACATTACTTCAGAAGCTCGAGATTGAACTCAGTTGTCTGCTTACTTACTGATGGATGATAAGCTCATTGGTGAAGTCTTTTTATCTCTAGATTATTTTCTTATGACTTATGCTACTTTGAACGTGGGAAAAGGCAGAAAACGATTTGGCCTAAACTCAGAAAATTCATGCAGCAATGATCCTGAATTTGAGACTTAACGAAGAATTCAATTTATTTTAATAAACGTGGTGTCCAGGCCAGTTTTCACACACCTCGACTAAATCACGGATACCTACCACCTCCCATCAAAAATAGATATCAAGTAACTCAATCCACCAAGGCTAGGACAAATGAGAAGGGAAGAATCACGGTATTCTGTGTCTCTCCTGGGATTTGATTCATTGACCACCAGGCCACACCCCTGGGTGCAAATTTTGTTTATAGACAAAGCCAAAAACTGCTATGAACTCTATTCCACGAGAAATTCAAAGAGAGAACAATAACAAATTTTACTCTACTTTCAACAATTAGTCAATTACAAATGAAATTGATCTAACAAAATGCTCAAACAATGATTATGCAGCATAAATTAAAGCATAATACGTAAACAGTCACCCAAACTTGGCCTCCAGTGAAAAGTAAGCACTACAAGTAAGAACTTCAACTTTTGAGAGTGCACATATCAACTTGGTCACAACTGACAACTAAATACTCCATCCCATCTCCTCTGTCTCGTGGACACTCTACACTGGCGTGACCCATAAATTTGGTAAGTTGGAGTGTTCCACCTTACACAGTGGAGATGAATTGAGGTGTCAAGATGTGCATACTCAAAGTTGGAGTGCTTACTTGTCAAGGCCAAGTTTGAGTGTCTGTTCATTTATTAATTAAAATTAGTTGAAACTACTTGTACTTGATTACCCACGCATTCATATTCATAGGCAGTTCACTCAACCTACATAAAGAATGTAAGGACAATTATTGAGCCCTCAATGAGATGCCAATTAAAAGATATTGAATGATCTTCTTGATTCCTAGTTCAAGTTCAAAATATTGGGGAAGACAAAAGCATAGCTTGAGCCAAAACATCATTATCAGTTTCACATTTCTCTATCTTAAAATCAGTGGTGGAACAAAGTATACTGCACAAAAGTTTATTTGGTTATAAGTAACTGTTTAAATCTCTTTGTCAATAAAAGTCCTAGTAGTGGTAAAGGTGGTTCAAAAGTTGTTGTAAGGAAGGGGTTTCAACTGAATCCATTGGTTGGAAGTACACTGTGCAAATAGGGTAAAAATAATTTATTTGGTTATAAGTAAACAGTTAAATCACTTTTGACAGATGAAAACTTCTAGTGCAGTGATAAAGGTGGTTCAAAAACATTCTAGTTACAAATAAATAAATAAATTAATAACCCCATCTCTTTGTATTGATCAAAAATTAAAATAAATAAACTGACCCTTCATGTTTTGCATAAAAAAGTTCAATTCAGGAAACCTGCAAAACATTGAGATTTTTCCACAGCACATGCCAGAAAATAAACAGGTCCCATGAAACTTGTGTTAAAATTGGTCTTGGGCCTAACTCACGCCCCAAAAGCTAGCTCATGAAGAGGAGGATTGTCCAAGCCTTATAAGGAGACCAAGGACCCTTTCCTCTTCCGATGTGGGATACTTAACACTCCCCCGCACAAGAGGATTGTCCAAGCCTTATAAGGAGACCATGGACCCTTTCCTCTTCCGATGTGGGATACTTAACACTCCCACGCACGCCCAGGCTAACTGTAGCGTGGACAATATATATGGGAATAAATATTTGAAATGGGCCTGGCTTTGATACCATATTAAAATTGGTCCAAAAGCTAGCTTATGAGAAGGAGGATTGTCCAAGCCTTATAAGGAGACCAAGGACCCTTTCCTCTTTCGATGTGGGATACTTAACAACTTGAATCAAATTAAAAGGTGTCCTTTAATCTAAAACTCACCCGTTGGCAGATTTAGCAACATCCCATCATGCTATATTGGCTACATTACGCAAAGCCTCCTTCCACTTTCCAACTTTCTCTACATCAGACGTATTCTTGTGTTTGGCAAACGCATTAGCAAGACTATTTCTTTGCTTGCGTACATTCGATGGTCAATATCAAGGAATACAGGGAAGACTGTCGTTCCATTGTTGTCAACGCACTCCATGATCTTAGTGAGTTCATCCAAGCACCAACGGGATGAAGCATAGTTCTTGGAGAATATAATAATGGCAATTCTAGACTCCTGAATGCATTTGAACAGTATTGTTACAATGCAGTCTCCCCTTTCAAGCACAATGTTAGGATCGAGAACCCGGTTATTGCGGAATTTAGTCAAACAATGTTATAATGACAATAACAAAGACAATAACAAATATGATAATAACGATAAGTTGAGAAAATAAAGGAGGCACAAATTTAACGTGGTTAGGTCAGTGTGACCTACGTCCACGAGCGGAGAGGAACAACTTCACTATATCAACAAGAGTACAATGGAGAGATTACAAAATTAGAGTAGTCACTCTAATTAACCCAAATATCCCAAGAGAAAACCTCACAAGATCACTCTAAAAGAAAGTACTCACAAAAGTGTTTCCCAACACCCACTCTCTTAACTTAATACTCTAATAGAAAGGGAATAAATACAAGAGAATGAAAGAGAACTCTTGTAATTTGATGTGCATTACAAATGAGAAAGAAGGCTACTATTTATAGAGATGAAAATGGAGACAAGTAGCAAACTTTGTTTGAACAAGTAGCAACTTGTTTGAATAAGTAGCAACCTTGTTTGAACAAGTAGCAACTTCTTTGAACAAGTAGCAACCTAGTTTGACAAGTCCAAAAAATAATCTTCCACAAGTATTTGGTAGAAACTTCCTTTGACAAACCAAGAGTGAATCAAACAAAGGTCACATTACAAATCTCCACCTTGGCCTGAGTTTGGATACTATAGTAGATTTGCTTCCTCTCCGCAATAGCCTGTGTGGGCAAAATCATTCTTCATAAACGACAATCAAGCTCAAGCAAAGGTTGAACTTACTAATCGGAAGAGACTTCGTAAACATGTCTGCAGGATTGTCTCTAGTGTTGATCTTTTGAACAGAGACCTTTACTTCAATAATAGATTCCCGAATAAAATAATACTTGATGTCAATGTGTTTCGTTCTCTCGTAATACGTTTGATCTTTAGTCAAGTGGATAGCACTTTTACTATCACAGAAAATAATAATCTCACCTTAGTATGGACTAAGTTCAACAAATAGACCCTTCAACCATAAGGATTATTTGATAGCCTCGGTCACCGCCATATTTATGCTTCGGTAGTAGATAAAGCTACTACGTGTTGTAATGTAGCTTTTCAATTGATAGCACAACCACCAATGCAAAACACATAGCCAGTCAGTGATCTTCTATTGTCAAGATCACTTACATAATCTGAATCTACAAAACCAACCGAAGTGTTAGTATTTCTTCCGAATTCCAAACATGCATTTGAAGTACCACGCAAGTATTTGAGAATCCATTTCACCACCTGCCAATGTGCTTTTCCAGGATAAGTCATATATCAACTTACCATACTTACTCTATATGAAATATCCGGATGTATACATACCATTGCGTACATAATACTGCTAACTATACTAGAATATGGTACCTGCGCCATATACCATTCTTCTTCCTCTGACTGTGGTGATTGAGCAGCTGATAACTTAAAATGAGCAGCAAGGGGTGATACAAGAATTCGTAGCTTGAGACCTTTCACACGAAGCCAAACACGTGAGTTGCAATGACTCCAAGCCTTGTTCACATTTTTGGCCATGTGTGAGGCCCTTGTGAGCCCATCTAAGGGCCTATATTTAATAAAATATGAAGAGGCCCACCAAGACACCCCAAACCCACCCACTTAAATGCCAAGAGTATTTTGGTATTTGTCCCTCCTTTCTACATGACTATATAAGCCATGTAATAGGGCTAGTCTTGCTTTAGTTCATTTCTATTATTCAAGAAACAAAAGACTTGTAAATTTTTTAATTCTCTTTCTCATTTGGAGAGGCCAAAACCGAATTCTCACTAGTAGAGTGATACTAGTGTTGTATCTTGGCTAGAAACTAGGTTCTTAGGGTTCTTTAAGTTCCTCTTGGTCCAAGTAAGAACTTGGTATTAATATTTATTAGTCTTAGGGTCCTTTCTCTTGTTAGGGTTCTTAGATTAATGAATATTATGTGTCAAGTTTGTATCTCTTTCTTTGTAAATCTTGTTAACATTGTGTTATTAATATAAAAGTCTAGTGAAGCCGTGTGGGGCTCGTTCGATTCACTAGAAATATTGTCTTTGTTGTTATTGTTGTTAAACTCACTTTTCTAGCTCAAACAAGTGTTGCAAGCCTAGTGAAGTCGTGTGTGGCCATTTTCGATTCACTAGCACTTTGTTGTTCATGTTGTTGTTCTTGTGTTGGTTGGAATCTCTTGATACACACTTAGTATTGTATCATTTGGTATCAAATTCACCTTTGGTATTGTTCTTACAATACCAATCTTGGTCTTTCTTGCTAAGAAAATAAAAAAAAAACTGAAAACTGAAAAAAAAAATTCAGAAAAGTGTAAATCTATCCATTTTGTGTTCTTGGCCGAAAATTGTGTTGTTGTTATCTTGGACAAGATTTGTTTGTTGTGTGTCTATAACTTGTAGTATTTTGTTTGTTTAGAGTGTTTCTAGTATGAGTTTCTTTCTCATTAACACTAAAAAGTGTCCAAATCTAAGATTGAACTTGAACTTGTTGAAGTTGTAGATGTGAACAAAGTGTGGCCAAGTTGGATGTTGTTGTTACCTAAGCCTTGGCCAATTTGATGGTCTTGTTGTAGTGGAGTTGGAAACTGAAATTGTTGTTGTTCTTGGAGTTGTTGTTGTGTTCTTAAGGTTCTTCACCCTTTCATCATCTTGTTAATCCTTAAAGTGCAAACTAGATCTAAAAAGATGAAAGACAAACTTGTAGTAGTTGTTAGTGAAAGACTTGTCCCTATCACTTCAAAGACTTTTCATCTACTTTTCCTTGATTTAAGGACCTTGTTTCAAGGAGAAAGTTCAAAGAAGTCAAGTTTTGCTTTTGAAATTTGAACAAAAAGGCTCCAAGACCACTTTTCCCTCCATTAACTAAATCCACCAATTCCAAATTGTATATTGATCAAGACTTGAAATTTGGAAATAAAATTTTGATAAAAATCGAGGCCAATAGTGGACTATCACGTCACTAAAGTACTATTCACGTAATATTTTTGAGTTCAAATTTTAGATTTCTTAGTTTCATTTTATTGTTTCCTAGTTTCGTTTGTTTGCTCGACACTAATTGAAAACCTAGTAATACCCTACTAGCTTGTAAGTTAGTTTTATGTACGTTCTTCGTTTTAACGTTGTTTGTTTTTGTGCTTTTGTCGTTTGAATATGTTGTAACTCTTGGCTCTAGTCCGACGAGAATTATTTGAGTTTCAAACAAGAATCCAGTCTGGGCAAGATCATACTCATACCTTACGGATTCCCGAGTTCCTAGACAATCTACAACACTTGTGGAACTTGAGTATGAGCGAACCAAGAGAGTGTGAGTGGGGAGAAGGATTTTAAACTAACTTGTTTGTTGCTTTTGTAGGTGATACCTTAATAATGGAGGGAACCACATCTCAAACCGTGGATTTTAATGAAATGGAGAATATGAGGGTCCCTCTTGAGGCTATGACCCGAGCTCTTGAAAGGTTGAGTACAGAAGTGGGAGCAATAAGGGGAGAAGTAATGACTATTAGTGGGAGGTTAGAACAAGTGGAGAGTCAAAGGAACTCTCGTCCTTCTACTCCTCGACATGTTTCATCAAGTGGACATGATAGAAATTTCCCCACCACCACTATTCCCGAAACATGGCCACAATTCCCAAATCCTTCACTAGCTCTACTAAATGCCGCAAGCCAAACCACTTATAACCCTTTAAACCGAGACTCTAATAGATCAACCCATTCCCAAATACCTCAAGTTCCGTAAGAGGTACTCAGACGTCAAATGTCTCCACAAAATCCAAACCCCCCCTTCCAAGCTCAACTAAACTAAAGACCACCACCTGCACAAAATCCAATTTCTTCGAATCAAGTTCCAAATGTCCATAACCATCCCGTCTACATTGAGGAATATGGTAGAGAGAATTATGAAGGGTATGGAGCCTTTGACAATGCCTACATGAGGGAGGAACAGATAAGAGGGGGTCGTGTGGATCCAAGGAGATACTGAGGGTATGGAGAAAGGGGAAACCGACACCTAGAGAGAGACGTAGTCATCAATACCATCAAATTGAGCCTACCTATCTTTAAGGGTGAAAGTGACCCCGAGGTGTATCTTACTTGGGAGTCGGCGTGTGATAAAGTGTTTCAAGTGAATAATATCTCAGAGGATAAGAAGAGTTGTTATGCCATAGATCATTTTGAAGGCTATGCTAACACTTGGTGGGAATACGTCAAGCGGTTCGGCAACGAGTTGGTAGAGGGACAACCACCACCATGGTTTTGGTTGAGGTACCTAATGAGGCAACGGTATCTTCCCGAAAGTTACCGTCATGAGTTTCTTGCTAGGTTGTACAATTTGTGATAAGGGAATCAAAGTGTTATGGCATACTATGATGAGTTTCAACAACTCATGTTGAAGCTTGATCATCGGGGAGAACAAATTGGCCATGACATTATTTGGTTCAAGTGTGGGTTGAACAAAGAGATCTCCACCCATCTGATGCTTCACAAGTTTGATACCGTTGAAGGGATTTTCCAAGCGGCTCTTGAGATTGAAAGGGATCTTAAAGGGAGGTCTTCGTTCAAGGCAAAGGGACCATTAATATCGGGTTGGCCGAGGAGCAAAGATATGGCTCAACTATCTTTGGGTTGGACCAAGGACCAACCGCCACTACAAGGATGCCCGAGACTAAAATAGTCCATAAATTTTCTCCCTGACAAGAAGCTCACAAGTATCCTAATCCTAATGGGTTACAATGTTTCAAGTGCCAAGGTTGGGGATATAAAACCAATGAATGTCCAAACTGGCGTAATGTGATCCTAAGGGAAGGGAGATTGTATTACCTTGGTGAGGAAGTGGGTCTTAAAAAAGAAGAGAATGAGACCGAGCCTCAAGATGGAGAGGAACCTGAAAATAATCTACATGATAATGATGATTATTGTGAGGATGCTTATCTATAAGAAGGGGAGTGTGTGGTTCCAAACTTTGTAGTGAGGCTGCCATGATTAGTAAGGCAATAGATGATCCTAGCCAATGGGAGAATCTATTGCATACTAAATGTCTTGTGAAGGAAAGTGTGTGCACTATGGTGATAGATAGTGGAAGTTGTGCGAATGTGTTTACTGTTGCAATGGTGAACTTCTTGAAATTGCTGACTGCACCTCACACTAGTCCTTACAAGTTGCAATAGTTGAATGAATGCAGCGATTTAAAGGTCACAAGGCAATGTGTGATACGTTTTAAGGTATCCAACTAACATGACGAGGTACTTTGTGACGTGATACCAATGCAAGCTTGTCATTTGTTGTTAGGAAGGCCTTGGCAATACGATAGGTCGACCAAACATAATGGAAGGTCTAATCGGTATACACTTGAGAAGAATGGCCGCAAGGTCGCTCTTCATCCATTATTGCCTTCCCAAGTGAATGAATTATACCTAAAGATGTGAGAATTGAAGGAAAAGGGAAAGAAGGCCGAGAGTAAGGGGAAAAGAGGGGAATCCGAGAGTGAGGGATTAGGGGAAACTGAGGCGCTCCTAATTTCTAAGGGGCAAGGAAGTGTGGTGATGATGGCTAGGAGGAAATTATTATTTGTCGATCATGACGAGGACACTCCGATGCTCCTCTTGGCTCATTCTTTTAATACTAACGCCACTAGCATTTCTATTTCTCCTCCTATTTCTCATGTTTTACAGAATTACGAGGATGTCTTCCCAAAGAAATTACCGCAAGGATTGCCCCCACTTCAGGGAATTGAACACCAAATAGATTTTATGTCGGGTTCATAATTGCCCAATAAACCGGCTTATAGGAGCAACCCAATGGATACCAACGAATTGCAATGCCAAGTTGAAGAACTCCTTAACAAAGGGTACATGAAGGAGAGTATGAGCCCTTATGCGGTCCCAGTGCTACTAGTTACCAAGAAAGATGGGACTTGGCGTATGTGCGTTGATTGCTGAGCCATCAACAAGATAACGGTAAAATATCATCACCCTATTCCTAGGTTAGATGATATTCTTGATGAATTGAGTGGTTCGTGTTTGTTTTCTAAAATTGATTTGAGAAGTGCCTATCACCAAATTCGTATGCAATCGGGTGATGAATGGAAAACCGCCTTCAAGACCAAATTTGGTCTCTATGAATGGATGGTTATGCCATTCGGCCTAACAAATGCTCCAAGTATTTTCATGAGGCTAATGAATCATGTGATGAAGCCATTTATCGGAAAGTTTGTTGTTGTTTACTTTGATGATGTGTTGGTGTATAGTAAGTCCTTAGATGAGCATGTAAAGCATTTACAATGTATATTTGATGTCCTCCGAAAAGAGAAGTTATATGCTAATCTAGAAAAGTGTTCTTTTGGTGTCCATGAGGTTGTATTTCTTGGATTTTTGGTGAGCTCAAGAGGGGTCAAAGTGAATGAATCTAAGATTTACGCCATTTAAAATTGGCCAACTCCCAAAACCGTAGGTGAAGTGAAAAGCTTCCACGGGTTGGCTAGTTTTATAGACGTTTTGTCAAAAGATTTAGCACCATTGCTGCCCCTTTGACCGAAGTGATTAAAAAAATTGGCCTTTCAAGTGGGGAGATGAACAAGCTAAGGCCTTCGAGGACTTGAAAGCTATGTTCATCTCGGCCCCTTTGCTCCAATTACAGAATTTTGACAAAACTTTTAAGGTCGAATGTGATGCTATCAAAGTTGGCATAGGCGCGGTTTTAATGCAAGAATTGAAGCCTATTGCCTACTTTAGCAAAAATCTCAAAGGAGCAACTCTAAACTACTCTACATACGATTTAGAATTGTATGCCTTGATTAGAGCCTTAGCCACTTGGCAACATCATTTATGGCCTAAAGAATTCGTGATCCGAATGGATCATGAATCCTTGAAGCATCTATGGGCACAAGACAAGCTTAACCAGAGGCATGCCAAATGGATTGAATTTCTTGAAACTTTCCCTTATGTTATTCAATACAAGAAGGGTAAAGACAATGTGGTTACCGATGCTTTATCCAAAAAACATGTGCTTGTGTCTACTTTGTCGTCTAAGTTGATGAGGGTTTAAAAGCCTCAAGTCTTTATACCCCAAGGACCCTCACTTCGCTCCCACCTATAGGGAAAGTAAAGAGTTGGATAGGGATAGGTGGGTTACGGATAGGGGTTCCCATCCCTATACTAAATTTGATGGATACTTATTTAAAGATAGATGATTGTGTGTTCCCTCAAGTTTGTAGAGAGAATTATTTGTGAGAAAAGCACATAATGGGGGTCTAATGGGCCATTTTAGGGTCAAGAAGACCCTCGAAATTATGGAAGAATAATTTTATTGGCCTATAATGCACAAGGATATGGACCGGATTTACGGCCAATGTGTTGAGTATAAAAGAGCCAAGTCACGGCTCCAACCCCTCGGGTTGTACACCCTATTGTCCACCCCTTTGCATCCTTGGCTTGACATATCAATAGACTTCGTGTTGGGATTGCCGAGGACTAGAAGGAGGCGGGATAGTATTTTTGTTGTGGTGGATTAGTTTTCCAAGATGGATCACTTTATTCCTTGTTCTAAATGTAATGATGCGCCTAGTGTAGCCTCTTTGTTTGTTGATAATGTTGTAAAACCTCATGGTGTTTCAATGACCATAGTGAGTGATAGGGATTCTAAATTTCTAAGCCACTTTTGGAAGTCCATGTGGGGTAGACTCGGTACTAAGTTGTTGTTTTCGACTTCATGCCACCCATAAACCAATGCTCAAATGGAAGTAGTAAATAGGACCTTAGGGTCTATGCTACGGTCCATGGTTAAAGAAAAAATGACTTCTTGGGAGGATTACTTACCGTTGATTGAGTTTGCTTATAATCGTGTTATACACTCGAGCACGGGGATGACACCCTTTGAGTGTGTATACGGCATCAACCCTCTCACCCCTTTGGATTTAACCCCTTTGCCAAGTGATCTTGTGATAATCTTAGATGGAAGCAAATGGACCGAGGCCATAAATAAGCTACATGAGAATGTGAGGTTGAGGTTGGAGAAGAAAACCAAGAAATTACGTGGCGAGTCAACAAAAGGAGAAGAAAGCTCATTCTTGAATCGGGAGATTGGGTATGGGTGCACCTAAGGAAGGATAGATTCCCGTCTCAAAGGAATGCTAAGTTGATGCCACGGGGTGATGGCCCGTTCCAAGTATTAGAAGGGATCAACGACAATGCCTACAAGATTGATGTACCCCCAGAATATCAAGTGCACAACACTTTCAACGTGTGATCTCTCTCGGGTGGTAATAGTGGAGGATGGCAATGATCCAAATTTGAGGACAAATTCCTTTCAAGATGGAGAGGATGATACGGGAATTCCTAGCTCGAGACTTTTCACACGAAGCCAAGAACGTGATTTGCAATGACTCCAAGCCTTGTTTACATTCTTGGCTATGTATGAGGCCCTTGTGAGCCCATTTAAGGGCCTATATTTAATAAAATGTGAAAAGGCCCACCAAGACACCCCAAACCCATCCACTTAAATGCCAAGGGTATTTTGGTCTTTGTCCCTTCTTTCTAAGTGACTATATAAGCCATGTAATAGGGCTAGTCTTGATTTAGTTCATTCCTATTATTCAAGAAACAAAAGACTTGCAAATTTTTAACTTTTCTTTCTCATTTGGAGAGGCCAAAACCGAATTCTCACTAGTAGAGTGATACTAGTGTTGTATCTTCGCTAGAAACTAGGTTCTTGGGGTTCTTTGAGTTCCTCTTGGTCCAAGTAAGAACTTGGTATTGATATTTATTAGTCTTAGGGTCCTTTCTCTTGTTAGGGTTCTTATATTAATGAATATTGTGTGTCAAGTTTCTATCTCTTTCTTTGTAAATCTTGTTAACGTTGTGTTGTTGAATATAAAAGTCTAGTGAAGTCGTGTGGGGCTCTTTCGATTCACTAGCAATATTGTCTTTGTTGTTCTTGTTGTTAAACTCACTTGTCTATCTCAAACAAGTGTTGCAAGCCTAGTGAAGCCATGTGTGGCCATTTTCGATTCACTAGCATTTTGTTGTTCATGTTGTTGTTCTTGTGTTGGTTGGAATCTCTTGATACACACTTAGTATTGTATCAAGGGGAGTACTTACTGGTTTAGCTTATTTCATACCAAACCTCTCCAAGACCTTCTCCAAGTACTTCTTCTGGGTCAAAAATAGCCTGCGTCTAATCTTCATGCCAAAGATTTTCTTAGCTACTCCCAAATCTTTCATTTCAAATTCACTTTTCAGCTGACTTTTCAAAATGTGAATTTTTGTCAAATCCTTAGCAGCAATGAGCATATCATCAACATATAATAGTAAATAAACGAATGTACCATCATTTAACTTTCAAAAGTAAACACAACTATCATACATGTTTCTTGAATAACCATGACCCAACATCAAGGAATCAAACCTCTTATACCATTGTCTTGGAGATTGTTTTAATCCATACAAGGATTTCTTTAACAAGCAAACATGATCTTTCTTTCATTCGATTTTAAATCCTTCAGGTTGTTGCATGTATATTTGTTCCCCAAATTCGCGAAAACTATTTTAACATCAAGCTGTTCTAATTCCAAATCATGCATGGCAACTAAGGTAAGCAAGACACGAATAGATCTATGTTTAGCAACAGGTTAAAAAATATCTTTAAAATCAACTCCTTGTACCTGACTATAGCCCTTTGCAACTAATCGTGCCTTATACCTTGCATCTTCAGTCCCTAGAATTCCATCTTTTTTCTTAAAGACCCATTTGTAACCAATGATTCTGCTTTCTGACGGCGGCTTCACAAGAGATCGAGTACCATTCTTATGGAGAGATTTAATTTCTTCATTCATTGCAATCAGCCACTTGGAAGAATCAACACCAGAAACTACTTCTGAATAATTTGATGGTTCTCCAATTTCTTCAGTTTCCTGTGCAACTGAAAAAGCAAATGCAACATAATCTTCATACCTTTCTGGTCTGAGAATTTGTCTTCTTGGTCTATGTGTTGCTATGAAATACTCATTTGGTTTAACTTCAGAAGTCACAACTTCTAGAGTTCCAACTGTATTTTGGTCCACAGTTGACGATGAGATTAGCTCAGAAGGTATGCCAAGCTCAACCTCTACCTGTTCATACACATCATGCTCTTTGTTCATGGTACAAGAGTTATAAGACTCTTTTCTGGAATGTAACATGGAGGATTCATCAAAGTTTACATCTCTACTAATTATAAATTTTTGTGACTTGGGGTCAGGGCAACAAAGTCTATATTCTTTCACCCCAGATGCATAACTGAGGAAAATATATTTTTTAGCCCTTGGCTCTAATTTTCGATCATTTACATGCATATGCAAGACAACCAAAAACTTTTAAGTCAGAATAATTAGCAGGTGTATCTGACCATATTTCCTCTGGAGTCTTGAAGTTCAAAAGTGCAGAAGGAGCACAGTTGATAATATAACAAACTGTAGAGATAGCCTCTGCCCAAAAATCATTTGTCAACCCAGTATTCAAAATCATACAATCGGCTCTTTCCAAAATAGTCCTGTTTATCCTATCTGCAATACCATTTTGTTGAGGTGTCATCCTCATGATGCGATGTCGAACATTTCCTTCATTTTTGTAAAATTTGCTGAACTTGTCATTACAAAACTCCAAGCCATTATCTGTTCTAAGCCGCTTGACCTGCTTTCCTATTTGCTTCTCAATCAAAACTTTCCATTGTTTGAAAGTCAAGAAAACATCACTTTTGTTTTTCATGAAATAAACCCAAAATTTTCTTGAATAATCATCAATAAAAGTTAACATATACCTGGTACCAGCTTTTGATGGAGTACGGAAAAGACCCCAAAGATCTGAATGAATATAGTCCAAAGTACCTTTTGTTCGATGAACTGCTGAAAATTTAAAGCTGACTCTTTTCTGCTTTCTGAACACACAGTGTTCGTAGAACTTTATTTTTCTGATACTTTGCCCACACAGTAGACCTCTTTTGCTGAGGATGGAAAGACTTTTCTCACTCATATGCCCCAATCGCATATGCTACAATTTAATGATGTTGGGATCAAGTTGATTTGAAGTGAAAACTGCAGCACCACCTGTAATAGTGGATCCCAATAAAGTGTACAACATACCTGATCTGTGTGCTTTCATGATCACAAGAGCGCCTAGAGAGACTTTCAAAACTCCACCTTCACCTGTGTATTTACACCCAAGAGATTCTAGAGTGCCCAATAAAATGAGATTTTTCTTTAAGTCAGGAACATATCTAACATCAGTGAGAGTTCTCCACTATCATGCATTCTAATTCGGACTGTACCTTTACCAAAAACCTTGCAAGGAGTATTGTTGCCTATCAAGACAACTCCACCTCCAACGGATTCGAATGTGGTAAACAAATCCCTATTGGGACACATGTAATATGAACAACTCGAATCTAAAATCCACTCATCGTTAGATTTAAAAATGTTATTAGTTGCTAAGAATATTGTTCTCTCAGACTCATCAGCAGCTACACTTGCTTCGGCGGAGTCAGCATTTTGGTGCTCATTTTTATTTTCCTTATGCTTTTCTTTGTTTTTCAACTTATAGCATTCAAAAATAAGATGACCTTTCTTATGACAGTATTTGCACACTACATTTCTGGGTTTAGATTTTGACCTTGATTTAGACCTCTCACTACTTGATTCTTTCTTATTAGATCTACCTCTTACAAACAATCCTTCCCCATGGGTTATGCTACTTTCCCCAATAATATCTCTATTCCTTTGTTTTTAAGATAGATTTAATTTCTTTGTAAGAAATATTATCCTTTCCATAAAGCATAGTATCTCTAATATGCTTAAATGATTGGGGTAAGGAAATAAGTAATAAGACGGCTTGATCTTCATCTTTAACTTCAATGTCTATATTACTCAAATCCATAAGAATAGAATCAAAAGCAACAAGATGTGAAAGTATAGAGGTAAAGTCAATACGAAATGTGTAAAGTTTTTGCTTCAGGTACAGTCCATTTTTCACTGTCCTCTTCATATACAAGGATTTTAGTTTTTCCCACATGTCTTTTGCTGTGGTTTCTGCAGATACTTCACGTAAAACCTCATTTGAAAGATTTAGAATAATACCTGATTTTGGCTTTTTGTCTATGACGGCAAATTCTTCGTTCGTTATTTTTTCTGGCTTCTTCTCATTTCCTTCTAGTGCCATATCTAAGCCATCATGAATTAGGATAGCTTCCATCTTTAATTGCAACATTCTGAAGTTTGCACTTCGATCAAATTTCTCAATGTAAGTCTTTGTTATAGTCATTTTTGGCTAGTGAAAATAACCTGGTTAGATTCGGCTTTGATACCAATTTATTAGGATCGAGAACCCGGTTATTGTAGAATTTAGCCAAACAATGTTATAATGACAATAACAAAGACAATAACAAATATGATAATAACGATAAGTTGAGAAAATAAAGGAGGCACAAATTTAACGTGGTTAGGTCAGTGTGACCTACGTCCACGAGCGGAGAGGAACAACTTCACTATATCAACAAGAGTACAATGGAGAGATTACAAAATTAGAGTAGTCACTCTAATTAACCCAAATATCCTAAGAGAAAACCTCACAAGATCACTCTAAAAGAAAGTACTCACAAAAGTGTTTCCCAACACCCACTCTCTTAACTTAATACTCTAATAGAAAGGGAATAAATACAAGAGAATGAAAGAGAACTCTTGTAATTTGATGTGCATTACAAATGAGAAAGAAGGCTCCTATTTATAGAGATGAAAATGGAGACAAGTAGCAAACTTTGTTTGAACAAGTAGCAACTTGTTTGAATAAGTAGCAACCTTGTTTGAACAAGTAGCAACCTTGTTTGACAAGTCCAAAAACTAATCTTCTACAAGTATTTGGTAGAAACTTCCTTTGACAAAGTAAGAGTGAATCAAACAAAGGCCACATTACACACTAACATCATCTTTAAATATGCAAATTCCAGTTTGTTCCAAGCAGGAGCAGAGATAGAACTAAAAGTTTTGCGGATATCTTCCCCTCAAAACTCAAGAAGGCATCATATTTCCATTTTTTGGCTGATTCATTTTGGGAAGCCACAGGGAATGTAGTTCTTGAAATCTGCAGAAGTAGGAAAAAGTATATGTACATTATTTTTGGATTAACAATACCCAAGAAAATAAAATGAGATGAGTGAGCGGTGGTATCTCCAAGGAAACGGGAAACACGACTTTGTGTTTTTCTTTTCTTTTCTATTTGAATAGTCTTATAGAGTATGGGATATTCAAAAAAAGTTGAAAATATAGTTTATGAACGAAGCTTACCTTCTAATTTAATTGAAACACTTAGTTTGACTTACATATCACTAATACAACAAAAAAATTACAATATGACCAATACGTGTTTTAATTATTGAACTTCTTAATTAATCCATTCTAGGTACATCTTTTGTAAGAAATTCCTTTAGAATAAAAACAAATTTTATAAGTAAACAAAAAATCTGATGACATGAATTATATTGTTTATCCCAAAATAATTAAAATGAAATTCTGTGGTGTCAAAATCAAGGGAATAAATGGACAATGAGTTGTCACAGTAAAAAAAAAAAACATCATCACTTCTCTAATAAATTGATGTTCAGAAAACCAACATAAAGGAACAGATCAGTTCAAAACTGTTACAACTGAACTTCAGCCACGTAATTGCTGCACCTGAATTTTAGACCAATGTTGCACCTGAACTTCAAATCAGTGGTCTGAAATTTGAAGTCCAAAACTGCTGCAACTGAACTTCAAACCACTGGCTGAAGCTCGGACTGTTCCTGAACCTCAGACCATAACGAAATAGATGAAGGAGGAGGAAGAATTAAGATGAAGACGATGTTAGATAATAGGGGAGGAGCACTTTCAATCACTCAATTTCTTTTGAAGATAAGTACATTTTTATCAACTTGACTTACATTTTGGCTTATGTACCTAGTATTTATAGTTTTTTTTTTTATTATTATGAATAGTATTTATCAGTATTCTTCTATCATTGTACCTAGCCTAGTTCATGTATTTAAATTTAAATTTAAATTTTTTCTTTTTCTCTTTCCTAGTAAATGAAAAATACATGCATCTAAATATTAATTTTCTATAGTTCATGTATCACACAAATCAGTCTGTCTATCAAGAGATGAAGCAGGAAGGGAAAAAAGGGTGTGGTCAAGAAAGGGTAGCAGTGGTTAAATTTATTCTTCAGCTTGTGAAGCGGGAGGATAAATTTGTGAAAATAAAAAAACACAATCAAAGGGGCTAAAATATGTCATAACACTCGATGTCTACTACTTGTTGAAGCACAAATGATGGAGGAGAGAACATGGAAAGTCTCCAATACACTGAATCATCAGAGGATATACATACATACCTGATTTGCTAGAAAAACAGCATTTATGTAAGCATCATGCCAAAGATTCCACAGCTTGTCCTGATGAACATCATGCGCCACTTGTGGACCCATCTGTTCTATCAAATCATGCATCTCAATCCTTCCTTCTGAAATATATAAAAGTTTTTTGCAAGGAAATTTATGCAGATTTCTGATTTGAAGCCAAACTTGTTCAGTGTCGTTATCACATCATCTTTCTTTTTCCCTTTATAGGAGCATGCGATATAGAAAAATATATTCTTATCTTCATCGTCTAATCCATCCAGACTTAAGCTGAGTTGCTTAACAATGTTTCTGTCTCCGCCAGTATCTTCGAGTCTTTCTAAAGCACTTGTCCACGCCTATGTGCCTCGTCCGTAGAGGAAAGAACCCAAGATCTCAAGAACTAAGGGTGGACCACTGACATAATTAACGACAGAACAAGAGAGCTTTTCAAACTCTTTATTAGGAGTCCCTTTCTGAAAGGCATACCAGCTAAAAAGTTCAAGAGCCTCATGTCTAGCCAATTCAGGGACAGAGTATAACTCATCGTGGCTACGAAGTAAATCTGCATTACTAGTAGTTGTAATGATTCTAGTGCCACTGCGAAAACCAATCACGCCTTCCAACTAAGCATTCCAATTGATTGTCGTCATCCACATCATCGAGAACAATTAAAACCCTCTTGGAACGAAGCATTGTTCTTATCATTTTCACTCCATCTACACTTTTTAGATGCAGTACTGCACGTTCGAACCCTAAGATGTGTAAAATAAGATTCTCCTGCAAATACTTTTGGCCTTCGGTTTCATGCTTATTTGAAACCCCCTTAGCATTTGCGAGGAAACAAGACCCTTCAAACTAACAAGAAATCTTGTCAAAAATTGCTCTTGCAACTGTTGTCTTCTGATACAAGTATGATCATGATCATGACACTTTTGAGTATTTTTGAAGACTAGTCACTAAAGGGTCCTTTTGTTATTTTGTCTATTATTGTAATGTAGTATAAATAGAACATTGTAGGGTTTATTTTTTTAGTTGATACTTCTCTTAGAGTGAGAGAGAGTCCAATTGAAACTAGGGCATAACATAAGGGTGGATTCTCTTTGTGTGCTGCATTTTGCTTGATACGTTGGTGCTTGGGTGGTGGACGCCTCTCTTGTGTCAATTGTAAGAGTTAGGTGTTTGTTGTGTGAAGTTTTAAAGGTCCAAGAGTGGAATATACTTTTGGGTTGTTAAGACTAAAACAACACTTGTCTAACTACCTATCTTGTATCTTGTTTTAGTTTCGGCTTCTTGTGTTGTTAATGTAACCAGTTTGTTCTTGTTGCTATTGTAATATTGTGGAGCTTCATCTTGTGTTGCTAAACTTGTTGTTGGCTGGCTGTTTTGGTGTATTAACACCTTGTATCCTCTTCTTTCTTGTTCTAGATAATGAATCCGAGAGAGGTCCCCATTTGGTCCACGATTTGTTGTGATTTGTGGACTGTTTTAGGGTGTGATTTCGTGTTCCCTTGTTTGTTCCGTATCATCTTCCCTTCACCAGCTCTCCCAAATATCCCAACAAAATGAACACCATCTAATCCAACCTTCAACAATGACTCTACTTTATTTACACGGGATCCAATTCCAACTTGATATTTTACATGGTTGAAACTCCCCCTTCCACACAACGATAAATCTCCTTCACAATTAGTTCTATACATTTTTCCTCACCCGTGTTAAGCAGAAATGTAACAAGAAGACAAACATTTGGCACATAATACATTAATAAGAAGTGTAAAGCAATAACTACATACCAGTATATGCAACACCCAGACATATTTAACATTTGCATGAAAACAACATCTAACTGACATCCAACTCTTGTCAAAAGAATAATTTATCGAAATACTTGTGTTCTTTATGACAACAGTTCACCATTTCCCAACCAAACTAACAACGCCAAATTCAATTTCCATAAAGGACCTTTACTTGACCTGTTGCCAACTTAAAATAAATGGGTATTTAGTTAATTTGATTCAAACAAAGATGAGAAAGAATCTTACAGAGTTTTCAGGGATTTGATTCAAACAAAGATGAGGAGAGCACGAGCTCAGGGATTTGGGAAGAGGAACTCATATTCGCTGAAAATATCGAGTACTCCTCCGTTCACTTTTACTTGTCACTTAATTTTAAAATAGATTTTCATTTTTACTTTTCACTTTTGACATGTCAAGAAAAGACAAAAAAAAAATATTCATGTTTATCCTTAGCATTAATTGTTTATTATCCAAACCTTTTTCAAGAAACAATACTAATAAACATCAATTAATAAGGGTAGTATAGCAAATAACCATGTTAGTAATTATTTTCTTAATGGATTTGTCAGGTCAAATGTGACAAGTAAAAGGTGACAAGTAAAAGGGAACGGAGGGAGTAATTACTCCCAGTGATATTTAAACCAACCACAATGAAGATAAAATGCCCCAGCTCACAAGCAATTCGTCCCTCTAACGTACAACAGACATCAAGCAATTCGTCCCTCTAACATACAATAGACATTAAGATCCTGTTTCTCCAAAGGAGTGAAAGAATTGGGAATGGAGATACCAATTAAATTAAGGATATCAATTTGTAATAATGTACCAAGTCATCTTAGATAGGAGGGTGTGGGGAAGTAGATTAGGGTAAAGAGTTAGTAGGTAGTGAAGTAATGTATGCTGTAGTATAGCCTTATTCTTGTAGTGTATCGCGTTAGATTTCTATCAGCATTTATTATTTATTGTGTTTCGGCTATGACACTATTTGTTTTTGTTGTTGCTTCCTCTAATTAGTTGCTATGTTTTCTTCAATGTCATTTTTCCTTTTCATACCGACTTTCATTTGTTGTACTCAAGGCGAAAGTCCTCTGGAAACTACCTCTCTACCTCCGGGAGGTAATAGTACGGTTTGCATACACTCTATTCTCCCCTTGTGGGATTTCACTGGATATATTGTTGTACTTTGTACTGATATAAGCAATATATTGTAGTACTAGTAGTAGTAAGGTGAACAACTCCACCCTTCAAAAAAGGAACCAAGAAAATCTAAAATTACTCTAATATACTCTAACTTTACTTTAATTTAAGGCACTGTCAATCCAATGGTAAAAACAAAGCACAATATCTTCGTCGGAGAGTAAACAAAAAGGTATATTTGAAGAATACCCAAGTCCAAACTTTCCCTCTCAATTTGAACAAAGAGGAGACAAGCAAATCCAAGCACAATAGTAATATGGTAGAAAATAAATAAACCAAATGAATTAGACAAGACAAGAATAAAACCAAGAACAAGAGACACCAAATTTACGTGGAAAATCCTTCAGTGTGAAGAGTAAAAAACCATGGGACCAAAACCTCCACTATAATCACCAAGAGTTAAAATATTGTTATCCAAAATGGCCACCAAACAAGTGCCAAACAACAAGCAACAATGCATAAACCACAACACCAAACACTAGAGAATAAAAAAGAGTAAAGCACCAAAACGCAGCTACTGTTCGGGAATGAAGAACAGGAGTTACAGGCCACCAAATCCACCTCCACCAGTTCTTAATCAAAGATTGAGATAAGGGGAACAAGATGTCCAAAAATCAGCTCAATCGGACAAGAAACGAAGCAAAAATCGCAATTTGAAGTTGACAGTTGTGGCTGAAAAATTTGAGCGAAAATCTGCACTCTTTTTCTCTTTTTGGCTGCTGAAAACTCTCTTTTGTGATAGTGAAATAAGACCTAAAAAGATCTATATATATGTCCCATAGTAATGAGCCAATGAAAAAAAGTGGGTTGGTCCAAATTGGTTTTATTTATCTACATACGAAGGGACAAAGACCCATGACCCAACAATTCTCCCCCTCCCGACTATGTGGAGGAGACCGCCATCCCGACGAGCATGCAACAATCTTCAAACTTCCCTCTTGGCAAAGCTTTAGTCATTATGTCGGAACCATTATCATCCGTATGAATCTTCTCGAGTTGAAGCAACTTAGATCCAACACATCCCGAATTCAATGGTATCTTACATCAATATGTTTAGACTGACCATGAAATGTAGAATTCTTGCCAAGATGTATAGCACTTTGATTGTCGCAATGAAGCACATACCTCTCTTAAGCACAACAAGGTTCCTCTAAGAATATTTTCATCCAAAGCAATTCTTTACAAGCTTTAACGGCAGCAATAAGCTCAGCTTCTGTAGTAGATAGAGCAACACATTTTTGCAACCTAGATTGCCAAGACACAGTTCCCCTTGCAAAAGTAACCAAATACCCTGAAGCAGACTTGCGAGTATTAACATCACCAGCCATGTCTGAATTAGTATAACCACAAAGAATAGGCTTCCCTGTACCAAAACTCAAACTCAGACTAGAAGTGACACAAAGATATCTCATAATCCACTTCACAACATTCCAATGTTCTCTTCCCAGATTAGAAAAAAAATGGCTAACAACACCAACAGCATGAGCAATATCCGGTCTTATACAAAACATTGCATACATCAAACTACCAACATCTGAAGAATAAGGAAATTTCATCATATCTTCTTTCTCATCATCACTGGAAGGACACTGCTTTGTTCTCAATTTGAAGTCAATAGCTAAAGGTGTACGGACAACCTTAGCCTTATCCATGTTAAACCTTCGAAGTACTTTCTGAATGTACTTGTCTTATGATAACCACAACTTCTTGGCCTTTCTGTCACAGACAATATACATGCTAAGAATTTGCTTTGTTGGTCCTAATAAGTCTTTTATAGAAAAAGCCTCACTCAACTCTTGCTTCAACTTTTGAATCCTGGAAGCATTATGACCAACAACAAGCATGTCATCAACATAAAGCAACATAATAATAAAGTCATCATCAGAGAATTTTTGCACAAAAACACAATGGTCTGAAGTAGTCTTCTTGAAGCCTTGCTGACTTATAAAGGAACCAAACCTCTTGTACCACCGCCTGAGATCTTATTTCAAACCATACAAGCTTTTCTTCAATTAATTCTCTTTTTCATAGACTTTAAAACTTTTAGGTTGCTCCATATAAATTTCTTCATCTAAGTCACCATGGAGAAAAAAAGTTTTAACATTCATTTTCTCAACCTCTAAATCTAGACTTGCAACAAAGCCTAGAACCACATGAATGGATGACATCTTCACAACTGGAGAGAATATCTCATCAAAATTAACTTTTTTTTCTGGTTAAATCCCTTTACAATCAATCTAGCCTTGTACCGTAGAATTGGGTTACCATCTTCAAACTTCACCCAAAAAACCCACCTGTTTTTCAAAGTTTTTTGTCTTTAGGCAACTTAACCAAATCAAAGGTATGATTATCATGCAAAGATTTAATATCATCTTCCATAGCATCAAATCACTTTTCTTTTTCTTCACTTTCCATGGCCTCATCAAGACTCTCAGGTTCTCCCCTATCAGTCAAGAGTACATTCTCACTGGGAGAATAACAAAATGAAGGTATTCTCTCTCTAGTAGATCGTCTGAGAGAACTCTCTGAAGTATCAATAACTGGTTGTTGATCAACCATATCAACTTGCACTGGAGCATCAACAATATCATGCTGGTCATTCTGAACATTATCATCATCTTCATTATCAACTTGATTTTCATCATCATGAAGATTTTCTTCAGGAGAAATAGTCAAAGGAACTGGATCAACATCAACTAGGCTCTCACTACTCTGAGAATCAACCTTCTCAGTTTTGTCAAAATCTTCAATTATTTAATCTTCAAAGAACAAAACATTATGGCTTCTAACAAGTTTCTTCTCAACTAGATCATAGAAACGATAGCCAAATTCATCTTGACCATAACCAATGAAAATACACTACCTAGTTTTAACATCCAACTTTGACCTTTCATCCTTAGGAACATGCACAAAGGCTTTACACCCAAAGACTCTAAGATAATCATAAGAAACATTCTTACCAAACCAAACTCTGTCATCCAAAGCAATAGTGAGAGATAAATTGATAACATACGCAGCCGTATTAAGTGCTTCTGCTCAAAAGAAATCTGGCAGCTTAGCATCTGAAAGCATACATCTAACCCTCTCAACTAGAGTTCCGTTCATCCTCTCTGCTAAACCATTCAACTGAGGAGTTTTCTGATATCAAATACCCTGCTATCTGTAATATCTATCAAAAGGACCAATATACTTACCACCATTATCTGAACGGGTGCATTTTAATTTCTTCCTTGTCTGTCTCTCAACCAAGGTCTGAAAATCCTTGAACACATCAAGTACTTGATCCTTGGACTTAAAAGGAAATACCTAGAATTTGCAAGAATGATCATCAATAAAAGTCACAAAGTAAAGTGCACCATCATGAGAACATACTTTAAAAAGACCACACAAATCAGAATGCACCAACTCCAGCAAATCAAGATTTCTTGAAGGCGGATGACTCTAAAAAGAAACTCTTTTCTGTTTACCGGCTAAACAATGAACACACTTCTTCAACTTTGCTTGTTTTACTCCACAAAGCAAATTTTTCTTAGCCAAACTATCAATCCCCTTATCACTCATATGACTCAACCTTCTATGCCACAACTCTGATGAAGTATCATTTTCTACTAAGTTTATCAAGTCTCTAAAAGTAGAGCCCTGAAATACGTACAAGTTAGACAACTAGTTACCTTAATCCATAATCATCGAACCTCTAATAAACTTCCACTAGCCAGAGCCAAGGGTGTTAACATAGCCCTCATCATCGAAATCAAATTCAGGCAAACATCTGGAGCATGCTTGACATTATTGAAAATTAGTTTGGAACCATTATTACTTTTCAAACAATCAGTGTCAATGCCAAGTACTTTAACTTCATCATTATTGTCCATTTTCAACATCCCAAAATTACCTAGAGTATAAGAAGAAAATAATTTCTTCTTTGGCATAACATGAGAAGTAGCACCAGAATTCACAAACCATCTAGACTCATCACGAATGATTAATGGCATTCTAACCACAAGCAACAAGAAGATCATTATTAGCAACAACTACAACACGATTTTCATTATCGCCTTCGTTCTTTTGTCTTCTTATATCTCTCTTATGCTTGTAAAAATATTTCATGATATGGCCTTTTTTGTTGCAATAGTCACATGTAACATTCTTGAATTTGGACCTCGACTTTGTTCTACTTTTATCTCCATCATTCGTACCTCTGGACTTATTTATCCCCCTCTTCATAACCAAAACATCAGACTGTGAAGATGAAGAAGATGAGGCCTAAGATATTTTTCTTATCTCTTCATTCAAGACATGACTCTTAACATATTCCATATACCACCGGGAGCAGAATTAGTCAAATCCTAAGAGTCTGGCAAAGTATTAAGAAGCCAAAGTGCCTAAATTTGTTCATCGAACTTTACACCCATTCTAAACAGCTGGTCAAGGACACCCTAAAAATCATTATATGATCAGAAATAGGACTGCGCTCTTTATACCTGATATTCATCAATTTATTAAGTAGGAACAACTTGTCATTGCCAGCCTTCGAAGCATAAAGTGTCTCGAGCTTGTCCCACAAACTTCTGGCATATATCTCATTCACAATATGATTTCTAACATTATCTTCAACTCATTGTGTAATATAGCCACAAACTTGTAGGAGCTCAAATTCCCAATCTTCATATGTCATAACTTGAGGTTTAGTAAACGCAAACACAAGTAAATGTATTTTCTTGACAAAGAGAAGATCTTTTATCTCGTCTTTCCAAGTGTGATAGTGACTGCCATTCAAACACACCATCTTTCTCATATTTGCCTCCATCATTCAAATCAAGAATCAATAACAACCAACGCTCTGATACCACTTTGTTGGGAAAGAGGCAAGGGTACAATCAAAATGTCTGACAGGGTAGCAGCGAAAGAATACCCAAGTCTGAACTTTCCCCTTTTAATTTGAACCAAGAGGAGACAAGAAAATCTAAGCACAATAGTAATGTGGTATCAAATAAATCAATCAAATGAATTAGACAAGACAAGAATAAAACCAAGAACAATAGACACCAAATTTACGTGAAAAATCCTTCGATGTGAAGAGTAAAAAATCACAGGTCCAAAACCTCCACTATAATCACCAAGAGTTACAATATTATTCTCCAAAATGGCCACCAAACAAGTGCCAAACAACAAGCAACAATACATAAACCACAGCACCAAACAGTAGAGAATAAAAACAAGTAAAGCACCAAAACATAGCTACTGTTCGAAATGTAGAGCAGGAGCTACAGGCCACCGAATCCACCTACGTCAGTTCCTAATCAAATATTGAGATAAGAGAAAAACAAGTTGTCCAAAAATTAGCTCAATCGGACAAGAAACGAAGCGAGAATCACAATTTGAAATTGACAGCTGTGGCTGAAAAATTTGAGCAAAAATCTGCACTCTTTGTCTCTCTTTGCCTGCTAAAAACTCTTTTTTGTGATGGTGAAACAAGACCTAAAAAGATCTATATATATGCCCATAGTAATGGGCCTATGGGCAAAAGTGGATTGGTCCAAATTGAGCTTTATTTATCCACATGGGAAGGGACAAAGACTCATGACCCAACCAGTGGCGGAGCCAGGATATTTACTAAGGAATTCATAAGCGAACATACGAACTAACCGAAGGAGGTTCAACATCTAATATATATACATAAAAAATAATTTTAACCATGCTTGTATAGCATAATTTTTTGCCGAAGGGGATTCGGATGAACCCCCTCGACAAAGGGTAGATCCGCCACTGGACCAGTGGCAGAGCCACAGCCTACGAAGGGTGGTCAGATGAACACCCTTCTTCGGAAATTTTTTTCAAGTATATAAGTTAAATATAGATATTTATTGTTTTATATATGTTGTTGCACACCCTTGACAAGCTAGAGAAGCATACTCCAGTGATCAAGAGTATGCATTTTCGCATCAACAACCTAGGTTCGAACCTTGGCTGATGCAGCAGTGCTTTATTTTCTTTGTTTGTTAAACAGTTCTTTGCCCAACAAAAAATATGAAAACCATTAACCAAAATTTTGGCTCCGCCACTATTCTTGATAAATATCAGCGGAGTTTTTTACTTAAAAAATCATTAACATGCACCTTTATCCTTTTAATTTTCACATTTTTAAACTGTTATTACCTTAATTAGTTAGTTACATAACTAAATGAAAGAGGAACAATCATTACAGCTAGTCATGATTGTTACATGTTAGAAAATGATTTGATATTCAGCCTTTCTCCAAGCTCATGCATGAAGTTATTTTATTTTTTTTTTATTTTTTATTTTCCACTTGATATTTGATATATGTTTTGAAGCTCCCATTAATTTAAATTTAATAATGGTAGAGCTCGAATATTAGAACTCTTATTAAGGATGATGTAATATTCCCTTCATTATTGCATGAGTAGACGTGGCTATCAATCATGGCTACGACCGTGTTCAAAGTTCGCAAAAAAGTTTGATATGACATTTTAAATTGCATCTTGCTCATTTTTAATTTTTAATTTTAATTGCTTTCACTCACCTGCTCCTTTTTAATCACTCTTCGCAAGTTTTCATCCTTTTTGCTCTCTTGATGTGAATTGAAGATGAGAGCGCTTATCGCCTGAGCAACCCCTCTTGTCGCTCATATGCTTATAGTCACTTCGTTGGGACGAATCTTTATAGGTAGAAAGTGAATGATATTAAATACGAGTAACAATTGGGCATGGTACTAGCTTGAAGCTAATTTGTCAACGATGACAGCAAAATTCAGTCTGCCTCACAGGCTCACAAAATGCAACTTTAATTAATTAATTTGGGCTCTACCTTCTGAAATTAGTACCCAACCCATCCCCCAGAATTTAAAGAAAAATCATGAATAATTCGTTCTGGAATTTAATATGGATTCAACGCACTTGACTAGTGAAGGAATAATTGAATCATCTAATCTCATTCTAAGTAACTTCATATATATAGGCAAGCATTCATCGTTAATTTACAATGGCTCGCTGACTTGCCATCACTTGACATTATTTTTCCTCCCATTTTCTGATATTTTCATCTCTTCCTAAAATTTAATTCTAAATTCCCAAATCTTTTTCTTTATCGTCATCTTTTTTTATCGATCCAAATTCTTCAAATTATTTGCATTTGGTCTTTCTTTTCTTTATTTTTTTTTCATTTTTTCAACTGAGCTTGACAATGTTGAGCGCATCTTCCACTGTTTTTTGTGATAAAGATTTTTGATATTGTAAATGCGATCATGAAGCTCCGTTAAAGGCTTCTTGGATTCAACAAAATTCAGGTAGTAGGTTTTTTCCTTGTAAGATTTCAAAGGTAATATTTTTTTATTTAATTAGTTGATTAATTATTGACTTGTAATTGTTTTGTAATTGTGTTCTTTTTTGTATAGAAATTGGGTGGATGCAATTACTTTGATTGGTATGAAGAACGACAGCCTTCATAAGCAAATCGTGTAATATAGGGTTTGTTGAACAAAGTCAAGACTTTTGAAGAGAAACAAAATCGAGAAAAAAGACACTACATTGTCGTCGTTATTGCTACTGGTTTGGTGTTATTGGGGACATGGATATTCAAGCCTAATTACTGAAATTTTCATAGTGGTGTATTTGCTACTAGTTTTGTGTTGTCGAGCACATGCATATTCAAGCGTAATTATTGGAAAATATCAAACAAATTTAGGCATATGTTGTAAAATTTAGGTCATCTGTTGGAAATTATCAAACAGGTCTTCCCACTGTTGCAACAAATTAGACTTAGATTAGACAGAAATAACATCGGCATAATGCAACAGATGACCAACCTATTGCAACAGATAAACTATCTGCCAGAGAAGATAGAATATATTTTACAACAGATTGACAATCTATTGCATTATAAAAAAACTCAACTTTCATCAAAAAAAAATTATTGTCGCTACATGTACATGTAATTTAAAGTAAAGTGAAGGGTGACTTGAAATTAAAAATTATTATTTCACAAGCTCTTCTATATACAAAGGCTCCAAGCATCCAGTTAGTACCCCATAAGCCCAGATCTCTTTCAAGTTTACCACAGCATTGTCGTACAGAAAGGTCGTTGGCTCAGCCATTTCTGTGCCGGTCAACAGACATTCGATGTGAGCAAGAGCGTGCAAGCCGCACGCGTAACCAGTCTTATTTTTTGGAAGGCTCATATCCATGTTTCGACCTTCAAAATCCCATTGGTTCTTCATCAACACTTCCTTTGGCAAATGATTCATCAGCTTACTCTCCCTCAATAAGATGGGAAACAGCTTCATCAGTGGATGCACGTGGAGAAAAAAATTGAGCTCGTCGAGGGCAAGTTCGTTGCGGTCATAAACTTTGATCTTTCCCTCCTCGAGTAGTATCTCAAAAGTCCGATAATGTATGTCGTTCATGCTAATGACTGCAAGAATCCTCTTTGTCTCGGTCGAGGTCTTTCTATGTGGATTTGTCTTCTCCCCTCTAAAATATTTTATCGATTCTTCTTCATCCAAATCCAACGTAGAAACTAAGAAATCAAGTATTGCACCACAGTCTGATGCATCACTATTGAGTATTGATTTAATCATGCTTATCCTTGAGCTTCTTGCAGAAGTCGAGGTCCATTATCCTATTGGCAACGTCATAAGCTTCCGAGTACGTTAATTATCTTTGCCTTATGAGGCAGAGAATTTTGTCAGTATGCTGTGATATAAGAAGTCAATTTTTAAATAGGTTAGTAATTGTAAAGATGCAGTGGATGGTCCATCTGTTGCATAGGATTCTCTAAATCAATAATCCAACACAACATATGAAACAGATGGATAATAAGTTGCAACAAAACTACTACCAGTTGCACCAGTATACCCAGCTATTGCAACAGATTTCATATCTATTGCGTATCTTTTTCTTCATGGGGTAGGTTAGAAGGCTAAGTTAAGAAAAGTAAACTTGCCTTGTCCTCGTACCGCATACGTATATCAATCATAGTCTGGAAGTCTTGGGGAGAAAAGGGAGATCTGGGGTAATTTGGTGCACCTGGATCGGCATTCTTAGCCTGTCATAGATCCCTTTTCTCTTTGGGACCAAGTTTCGCGTATATGTCCACCTTCTTGAATACCCCCTGAACTTCAACGGCTTTTGGAGAGGGAGAAGTTGCATTTTTTGTATTTTTAACCAGAGAGTACGTTTCTAATTTCTCTTCTCTTCCTTCTAACCAACACTATAGGGGTGTGTAGCTCCCTCACCTTATTGGATGGTAAAACACCCCTCTTGGATTTGAATTCCTCGATAGCTTTAGAGATAGCCTCTACTTTTTCAAAAAGTTTATCCTGGCTGTCTTTGCATTCTTCGCATTCACAATGAGAACACGAGGGATGAGAGGGACCTGTGCAAGGGTGATAAGGGGTGTTTTCAAACATATTTATTTTTTCTTGAGCATTAACATGCTCATCATCCCGAGTGGTAGCAACATCAGCATGCCTGCCACCAACAACAACAACTCCACCAAAAGAAGCACCCGGATTTGCCTTAGTAGGTTGGTCATGAAGAGCCTCAATATTACGCTGACCTTGCCTAACTGCTCTTCTTATGGTTGTTGCTCCAGCCAATTCCTTCTTTATTAACTCCACCGTTGGGTCTGTTATAGTATCAATTGGACCTAGAGTAATATAAGAAGTCATCACCGACTCCTTCTCAGTAAGCACGATCCATGGATGCATAGCCTATAAAAAGGCAGATACATTTAAATCATATAATATAATAATTTTCACAGTTAGATTATATTTTAACGCAGTCAAATTCTATAGCAGATTAATAATATGTTGCATCGAATTACCCATCTATTTCATAGTTTGTAGTATACAGTTAAAATTTATTTGAGTCGGGTTCGGAGAGCCAGAGCAACACATGGATAACTCGATGCAAAATATCAATCATCTGTTGCAACAGATTACCAATCTATTGCACTAGTTGCACAAGAAGGGTAATCTGTTGGGTTACATGTTATGCAACAGATAATCTACATATCGCAACAGATTAATAATATGTTACATCAGATTACACATCGGTTGAGTAATTTATAGTAGATGGTTAATCTGTTAGGAGTCGGGTTCAGAGAACCAAAGCAACAGATAGGTAATCTAATGCAAGATATGTCACAACAGATTATCCATCTGTTGCACCGGTTGGCACAGGGAGGGTAATCTGTTGAAATAGATGTCCCATTAGGTGCATTAGATATAACATCTGTTGCACTATATATAACATCTGTTCAATATCTTTTATTGAGTAAGCTTATTTTACTTGAAGAAGACGCACTGCATCATTCGGAGGGTTAAATAGATCAACCCCCTTAATTTTGAAGTTGTTATTTACAGCCAACCACCTAAACATCTTTGGATGAGAAATCTCATCCGGGTAATCTATTACCTGCTTTCGGAGGGGAGGAATGACTTTAAATGCCCAAGCCTAAAAAATGCATACAGGAAGCAAGCAAAAAAAGTCATAATAACTGTATATTCAATATAAATTAATGGATGAGTAAAAATAGTGATTAATTTTACCATGAAAGCCCAAGGAAAACCGTATAATGCGGTCGTCCCTAAGGATAGCTTTGTCAATAAATATTGGATAGTCAAGTAGAAGTTGTCATATCCTCAGGGATAATTGTTGAATTTATCAAAATCCTCAGCATGCGACAAAAAATCATCTTCTATGACCTTGTTGATGTCTCTTGCCAATATAACCGAATGGGCAAAGCAAACTAAGCACAACTGCTCCCTGTACTTCTTTGGTATGGCTATATCTATGAGATCTGTCAACAAATTCGATGCTTTGTAGCCACATCGAGCAATGTCAAAAAACCCATCTATTTTTTCCTTCCATTTTCTTGTGTTGGATATTTTGCGGGTGTTCTCTTGGAAATAGGTGGTTCTTTTGGACGATGTCATCTCAAGCCCGTCACTATCGCAAACTCTTGTAAGCCAAAATAAATCGACATGCCACAGTAGTTGATCCAAGTTTTATTCATCTTTTTGCCCCCTCCTCCGAATCTTTATCATCCCCCACGTACTTGATCCTACACTTGAGAAGATCATGTACCATCTTCATTGGGAACGGGCAGGGGCATCCTCAGCCAGCTCAAGAAAGAGTCCAAAGCATTTTTTCTTAAAAAGTTTGTCTATGTTTTCGTCCTTCATAATTTTTCTAAAATAATTAAATATTTTTCCCATATGATATTTAAGTACAATTTTACCAGTTAGTTCTACTTTTTCTTTTGGGTCATTTATCGACATCGCAACTTGAAACCTATAAATACTAAAAGTTTTGACAGGATCATGCTGGGATGTCGATATTAATTCATGCCTCATTGATGATCCGTTATCATCATGTTGATGATCATCCTCTTTCTCTTTCTCACACTCTAAGTCCTTCATTTTCTCACTTTTATTTTCTTCATCACCGTCTACAGAACCTTGTCCGCCTCCCTTTTCATATCTCTCCTCAGCTTCACTTTGTTCAAGAAGCTCCTCTGAATCCCTCTGTACTGTAGCCTTTTTTTGGGGGTGGTCAGACGTTGATCCACTTTCACTTTCTTTTCTTTTGGGATATACCTACAAACAACAAAAAAAACAAAAAATTACATTACAATTGATGTATACATAAATTTTAAAAAATACATTACAAACACTACCAATACCAACACTCCAATAGCCACCACAAAAAACACCACCAACCAATGCCACAAACACAATGAATACCGACACCATTGACAGCCACCACAAACACCACCAACTAATGCCACCAACAGCCACTACCAATGCCACCATAATGACCACCACCACCACAACAACAACAACAACAACAAAAACACAAACACCATCCAATAATACCACGATAGTCAATGGAATAATGCGACAGAATCTAGGATTTCTCGAGTTCTTCCAATGATTTTACCATCAAAACTCAAAATTATAAACTCATTCTCGAAGATAATACAACTAAAAATTTTATTTTTCATCATTAACGTAAAAACCTTTATCTTTTAGAAAAAATAACAAATATAGAACTCTTCTCGAACTCTGCTACCTAGGAAGACTGAGAAAAGGACTGATACAAGCAAGAATGAAGTCAAAAATAACACCTATGTGGTTGAAAATGAAAAAAAATCGATCTGTTATGAAGGGTTGAGCAATCTTTTGAGTAGTTGTTGTCCGTACTATATTGTTGAGTGAGAGTGAGAAAGATAAAAGAGCGAGAACTCGAGATTTGAAATGATGAAACAAAATATTTTGTATGGGTTAATTTGTATCTTGGAAAAGAATGACAAGTTTTGAAAATGTTAATTTGATCAGAAGTGATCTTAATTACTTTTTAAAATTATAAAAGATATGCATAATTTTTAACCCTCTCATTATGTAATTGCCAAAAAACTCAATTGAAGTTGTAGTTAACCCTATGACAATAGCTCACCACTGGTCCTAGATTAATCGATTAAGGTATTAGTCTAACATATGAAATTAATTGAAATTGTATAAAAATAAATGTTCAACATGTTGCAAAAGATTACGCATCTATTATGAATTCTTAAACATATTAGGTCATTTGTTGCAACAGATTAAGTATCTGTTGTAAATTATCAAACAGATTAAGTCATTTGTTGTAGTTGACCCTGTGAGAACTCACCCTTGGTCCTAGACTAATCAATTAAGGTATTAGTCTAACATATGAGGTAGTAAGAATTGGTTCGGCTCAGAGTGATCAATCAATGACTCTGGTCGGGAGGAACTCAATATCGTCTTATCATGCAATTGCCAAAAGGCTCAATTGAAGTTGTAGTAGACCTTATGAGAACTCAAACCTAGTCATTTACTAATCAATTAAGGTATTAGTCAAATATATGAGGCAGTAAGAATCGATTTAGCTCAGAGTAATCGATCGACGACTCTGGTTGGGAGGAATGCTATACCGTATCATTATACAATTGCCAAAACACTCAATTAAAGTTGTAGTTGACCCTATGAAAACTTATCTCTGGACCTAGATTAATCAATCAAGGTATTAGTCTAACATATAAAATCAATAGAAATTGTATAAAAATAAATGTTCAAGTATATTGCAATAGATTTTGCATCTTTTGTAAATTATCAAGCAGATTTAAGTCATCTGTTGCGATAGATTGCCCATAATTGTAAATTATCCAATGGATTAAGTCATATATCGCAATAGATTGCCCATCCATTGTGAATTATTAAATAGGTGCTGCCATCTGTTGCATTTGACCCTATGAGAACTCACCCCTAGTCCTAAATTAATCAATTAAGGTATTAGTTGAACATATGAGGTAGTATGAATCGGTTCAGCTCAGAGTGATCGATCGACGACTCTGGTCGGGATAAATGCAATGTCGTCTCATCATGCAATTACCAAAAGGCTTAATTGAAGTTTTAGTTGACCCTATGAGAACTCACCCCTGATCCTAGACTAATAAATTAAGGTATTAGTCTAACATATGAGGTAATAAGAATTGATTCAGCTTAGAGTGACTGATCGACGACTCTGGTCGGAAGGAACGTAATACCATCTCATTATGCAATTTCCAAAAGGCTCAATTGAAGTTATAGTTGATCCTATGAGAACCCACCCCTGATCCTAGACTAATCAATTAAAGTATTAGTTGAACAAAAGAAATCAATTAAAATTGTATAATAACAAATGTTCAATATGTTGCAACAGATTGTGCATCTGTTATAAATTATCAAACAGATTACGTCATTTGTTATAACAGGTTACGCATCTGTTGTAAACTATCAAACAGGTGTGCTATCTGTTGTGACAGATGATCGAGCTTTGAAAATTTTCAAATAAAAGTTACCATCTGTTGCACTTAGATGTTTTAACATCCTTTTTTTTAAAGCAATTGAAGTATTTCTTGTCTGAGATTAAAAATTTAAAATACTAAGGTGGTAAAAAATATTACTTAGATAACCCAAAAATCTCCTAATTGAGTAGTCTTATCTGGTCTTTTCAATGTCACTATCTCCTCGTGCCCCTTAAAAATTATTAATGAATATTTAAAACTCATATCTAGAATACTCTCTCCTTCAGCTAGTAAGACCATCACTCTTCTTTATTCTCAATTCTCTTTCTTTCCTTTTTTTTCTCTCTTGTCTCTCTCCATCTCGTCTTCTTCTTTGTATTTCATTTAAATTAGATATTTACATATGTTTCTATTAATGATATACACATTACCGGCTTCCTATTTATTGAGAACATTAAAGAAATGGTGACTTTTAAGTCTTGAATGAATAAACCATTGTTTTATATAAAAATATGTGAAAAAAGTCATCTGTTGGGAGAACTTAAAAAGCCTTGTTGTCAGTATAGTTTTTTTTATGTCTTTTGTTTGTTACTTTGGTGGTGCTATTTTTGGGGGTGCTGGTCATGTTGGAACATGTGATATTTGTGTTGTTGATGGTGTTAGAACATATGGTGTTGTTTATTTTTTGTTAATGTTATTGTTGGTGGTGTTGCAATAGTTTTCTCAACTGTTGCAACTGATGAATTAGCTTTTGGAACAGACAGAGCATCTGTTTGAAGAAATCAAACCAGTAGTAAGGCTGGTTTGATTTATTCCAACAGATGACCCATCTATTGCAACATGTCATCCATCTATTGCAATAGATGCCTCATCAGTTGAACAGATGGGTAATCTGTTGCATCATATTGGTCATCTATTGATTCACTCAATTTTGTGTTACCCTTTTGTATAGGCGAAGCAACTATTTAAAGAAATAAAACCAAGTAGCAAGGCTGGTTTAATTTATTCCCATAGATGAATCATCTATTGCAACATGTCTCTATATGTTGCAACAGATACCTCATGCGTTGATCAGATGGATAATCTATTGCATCATATTGGTCATCTATTGATTCATTCAATTTTGTGTTACCCTTTTGTAATGTTTTTTTTGTACTTCTCTCATTTGAAATCAAATGTATTTCTCTTATTTGCAAATAAAAGGAAGTGAAACTGGATCCACTTTTGCTCGACTATTGTTAAAGGCTAGAGTAAAGATAGGTTCGGAGAAATAAGTTGCTTGCAGATAGAACCACTTCATATATGGGAGGTATGTATTACTGATCAATCTATCATGAAAACACACATCCAGTACAATGATTTCATGAATGTTTGTTCTTTACCTATTAGGCATTAATCCTTCAAACAAGATATAGCATTTTACAGTTAAGATTGTTAGGTTCGAACTAATAAGGCTGAGGGACCTAGACGGTGGTGTCGATACCCCGTTACAATTTAATAATGGTTTATGCTCATGTTTTTGTGTCAAGTTTGGGGAAGGGTTCAAGTTTTGGATGGCAGTGTAAATATCCAATAGTGATTGGATCGATTTTAATGGCTCAATGGACTTCTTGAACGGCCTTCTAAGCCTCGTACTGTAGCAAATAATAATGGAACCAATAAAAATTCCCCTGGTCCAAATTTATATAGATGGGTTGCTGGAGGAGACTATTATACAGCAGAAGGATCTTGGGAGAATACCTGTGCGAGAAGGGGGAGGTAGAGAAATTGGTTGATGATATTGACATGATAAACAAAAAGGGAAATTGAGCCATCAACCTCCCCCTTCCCACACAGGTATTCTCTCAAGCACCTTCTGTTGTATAAAAGTCTCCTCTAGCAACCCATTTATATAAATTTGGATCAGGGGAATTTCTATTGGTTCCATCGTTGTTTCATGCAATTCGAGGCTTCGAAGGCCTTTTAAGAAGTTCATTGAGCCATTAAAACCGATCCAATCATTATTGGATATTTACACTGCCACCAAAAACTTGAATCCTTCCCCAAACTTGACACAAAAATATGAGCATAAATCGTCATTAAATTGTAATGGGCTATCAACACCACCGTCTTGGAACCCTTTGGCCTCATCAGTTCGCACCTATCAAACTAAGTTGTACAATGCAGGATCTTATTTGAAGGATCAGTGTCTAATCGGTAAAAAATTGCATTCAAAAAATTATTGCACTTTATGTGTGTCTGTCATGGTAGACTAATCAATAATATGCATAACTCCCACGCATAAAAGTGGATCCGTTGTACGCACCTTATTTTTCCTACCACATTAGGACATGTCAGACAGTGTTGTTTATTCATTGGCACACATGCGATGACTATTAAAAATGAGGTATGAAGAGTCTTGACTTTTTATCTCAACACATTCAAAACAATTGATGAATCGAAATCTCCATTTGTTGCAATTGATGAATCAGCTATTGGAAGAAATCAAAATATCTCCTCCAACATATGGTCCATCTATTGCAACAAATAATCCATATATTGCAACAGATGGTAAATCTGTTGTGACAGATCATACAGTGTTTATTCATCTGCATGCATGTGATGACTATTAAAAAAGAGGGGTAAAGAGTCATGACTTTTTATCTAACATATTCAAAATAGTTGATGAACCGAATTCTCCATTTGTTGAAACTCATGAATCAACTGTTGGAATAAATCAAAACATCTCCACCAATAGATGATCCATTTATCACAACAGATAATCCATATGTTGTAACAGATGATACATCTATTTTGACAGACCTCAGATTATCTGTTGCAACAGATGATAAATCTGTTTGGACAGATGAACGATCTGTTACAACAGCTCAATAGTATCAGCTGTTATCAAGAAACCATTTTGAAAAGGTGAGAAGTATTATTAATGTAAAAGAAAAGTCCTGACTTTTCACATAAAACAAAATGTCACTAGTTTGAATGTAATTAATACAATGGAGCTGAATAGACGTGTCTTTTGTCCTTACACATCCAGATTCAATCCTCTATAAATAGGTACCTCCTTAATCTTCATTTTGCTAAACTTGTTTTATTTTTTGCATTTTTTCTTTTCCTGTGACATCTTCAACCACTTCTCTTCAAAGAGCATATTCCTTTCTCGTTGAGGTAAGTTTTTTTAGATGTAAATCTACTAGTTTGTAGTATATGTTGTATTATATTTGGACTCTTTTCTTTAAAATTGTCAATTTATGCGTGTTCTAGATATGGTTGATCCTGTTTGGGACATTGCTATTTTACACGACACAGTGTGGGAACTTCAGAGGCAGGTTAATAACCTGCAAAGAAAGTTGGTCGTCGTGAGAGCGATGATGTTCAGAGAGATGCAGAGGTTAGGGTTGGGCATAGTTTGGTTTAAATCAAAAAAATTGAAAACCCAAACTAAAATTTTAATTTCGATTTGGTTTTTCAATTTTTTGGATTGGTTTTGGTTTTTGATTTTTAAAATTTGGTTATACGGTTCGGTGTTCAGTTTTTTTAAAAATAATTCGGATAAACCGATTAATCGAAATTCTATAAATAACTAATAGTATATAAATTATTATTTATATATAATATATTTAATATATAATAAATTAATAATATAATATATATAAATATATAATAGCAAAGTTAGGCCTAGTAAGTAGCAACCAAGTAGCAGCAACCCTAAACATTTATACTATACAGGCAGTCCACAACCCTACAGCTACGAAGCTGTTGCCATCCTTCATATGCCGTACATTGTCCGCCTTATAGTATACATCACTATATCAGTCCATAGACATCCGGCAGCCAGTCGACCATACGATTGTGGTCTTTCCAGCAGTGAGACTTCAATTAAATCACTTTCTGACAATGACCACTGATAAACCACTTGTAAGACCCCGTAAAAATCGTATGTCAAATTCAGATCGTAAATCTCCATGAGAGATTGCAACACTTAGAAAAAAAATATTTTTGTAAAAAAATCATCAATCTTAAATATCCAATCATGACTCATGAGTCATGAGAAAGAGAGCTTCAAAACTGAAATAAAAAATCGAAATAACCGAACCGAATTTGTAAAAACTAAACCGAACCAAATTTATTTTGGTTTGGTTACGGTTGTCATTTTTGTCAATCCGAAAATCAAAAAACCAAACCGATATTTAAATATCAAACTGAATTAACCGAATGCCCACCCCTAGCAAAGGCTAATGAGGGCCCTACTACTGCGAGTTGATTGGTCGATTGTCATTAATGATAATGATGATGATGATAATAATTAGAATTTGTTTTTTTATTTTAGCGTATGTATATTAATTTTTCTATATCGGATCTATACCTAATGTATTTATTTTTCGTTTGATGAAAATTTTATTTTAGTCGACTTTGGCATTTTAATTTTTATTCAATTTTTGTTCTATCTATTTCTTCTAAACATACATACATGTTAACATGTTTATGGTTGGAGGCAAGGAGCAATGTTGAATCCAGTAGCAATGACAATTTTGGCTTTTGAGTTCTTTCAACAAATGGACTATGTGTTGGAATAGATTGGTCATCAGTTGGGTTTCTGTCAATAGATTATCCATCTATTTTGACAGATTTGTCATTAATTGGTGGAAAACATTCCAGTTTGATGGAACTATTTTGTGTTCTTTCGGCTAATGTCCATCTGTTGCCACAGATGGTTAATCTATTGCGAATAATTGTTGTATGTTGTATTATTTAGTTCATGTTTTGCCTCTTTTTATTGATGCATAAGTTATTAAAAAAGATATTTTATATATAATAAATGATAACATTAAGTTCACAACAATGATTTAAATATATAAAAGTCTACAACAAACAACAACACAAAGTTTTTACAATTACAACGAGCATAGTGGATTACGATTCGGACATGTAGTTCTTTTGTGGCCAGCGCACTTACATATGGAGCACTTGTTTCTTCTTGATGAAAATGATTCTCCAACTCTACGTCTCCTCTTATATGGCTTTCTTTTCAGTTTGATAGTGGTTGGGTCAATATATGGAGGTATTAATCTCCCCATAAGCTCTGCAGGAACAATCCAAGATTCTTCGGGAGGCACCGGAGTAATATATCCACTATATGACATTTCATATTTTTCCAACTAATAATATTGAGAGGAGTGCTCGTAAACTTCAGGTCCATATTTATGACCATATTGAGCTCAAAGCGCTGTCATAGCATGTGGACAGGGTATTTTGTATAAATCAAAACCTCTGCACGTAAAAGATCTTCTTTAAAGATCGGCCATGGAAACATCACCAAGACCAATGATACTAAATTTGTAATTTGTTATTTTATGGGATAATAACCTATTCCCCAAGCTGACGTTCATTGATATTATTTTCTCGATTTTGAGAACAAATTAGGTTCTTTTTTTGCGCACTCAAACTGCACACACCTTTTGTTAAAAAATTCCCCATACTTCTTGCTTATTTTTTCAAACATAGCCTTGATGGGAAATTCTCTTTCATCACTAAATAATGAATTCACGGATTAAGCTATCTTTGATGTCATAATATTTTACTATACAAAAGAATCACTTAGTACAACATCATACTAAACCTTTAACTCAAACAAGATAGTAAATTCATAAGAATATACCTATATGCCAGACAGAATGCCCGACTCCATCTCTCTAAACCGAAGTATGAGAAATTCTGCTACCTTGGGATTCACATTTACAATTTGATTGAAATGATCTAAAAACACCTCGCTGCTATATGCTTTAGATACTCTATCAAAAAGAGTCACGACCCTTTTATTATGATAGTTGTTCCGAATGTTCTTTCCAAGATGTCTGATGCAACAACCAAAGTAAGCTGAAGTGAAGAAAAGTGAACCCATCTTTGGAATACTTGGATACCTATTCGATACAAAAAAAAAATCTTCATTATCTTCAATGCAGCTTTGCGGTTGTTCAAACAAAATCCATATGAGGCATCACATTTCTTGTCCGCTACACAAAAAGTGACAGGAAAGATATGATTATCCGCGTCTTGTGCCACCGTCGCTAGCAGAAATCCATTATACCTGCTCTTCCAGAAGGTATCGTCTATGGCTATGCCTTTTCTCAAATATCGAAAACCTTGAATCCAAGAACCATAGGATACAAAAAAGTACTTGAACCTTCCGTTTTCATCAAGATGTAATGTCGTCTTACTTCTGGGATTTGTGGACTCAATCATGTAATGGTAGGCATCAAGGACTGCATACCCATGCTCGAGTGTCCCCCTAACCAAGTCCTTGGCAATCCCCATGGTCATATATATCTTCAAATAACTGACCAAGACACCTAAATTCGTCAGGATTTGATTGGCCATAACCCTTTTTGAAGGGCCTTTGCCATCGGGGAAACTACTCCCAAAATATTCACCGAGGACCTTTACCGTGGCATGAGGATTTTGCCCGAGATGTGCTCTAAACCACATGTGTGATGCTTTTTATGTTTATGAATGACGAATCTATCAGAACTTACGTACTTCACCGCTCTCAACCACCACTTGCAGTTCGAATTAGCACATTAGAAGCAAAAAACACTGCTCAAATTAATCACCTTCTTTATTCTAAAAAAAAATTCAAGAAAGAAATAAACAAAGTGTTAGATAGTTCATTCTTTTCCTTGAATGACATTCCAATAAAAAAGTCGGTCCCGTCATCTTGAAGATTTCCAGACTGTGTTGATTGAGAAGAACTGCACATCGTATTGGTCGCATCAATGGACGTAGGTGTTTGATCATCATCTGGAATATTCATGTCTAGATCATCTAACCTATCATTAAACATGTCTTGTTGTTCTTCTTCTTCTACGTTCTAGTTCTCATTCTCTCTCGTCTTTTAAACCATGTACACCCTTAATACTAGCCTGGATGAATCACTAAGATAAGCATGCAATCGAACCTGATCGGTTGTCTTGAAAGGCAGTATCATTGATTTTAAAAGGAGCTGTGCATGTAGCTGATGATGAGTTCTTCCGGTTGACAATTCAGTCCACAATAACTGATGATTAAGTTCACAAAATCATCATACAAAACAACACTTTGGACTGACATAGCTATCATCTCTAGCATTTCACCCTCCTTCCAATGCCATCATCTCTAGCATTTCACCCTCCTTCCAATGCCATACATATCGATTGCTTTTCTGGATCCATTGACTATGACAATCCACCCTTATTGTTATTGATCCCTCCATTAGTGGTACCTAAATAAAGTCATTTGTTAAAATAAATTGATAGTGATTTCATAGTGTTGTAAATAAATCCCAACAGATGTGTAATTTGTTGCAACAAATAAGTGATCAGTCGCAACAGATTACTTACCTATTGGGATTCATGTTATGCTCTTGAAACTGATTTCATCAGACGAGTCATCTGTTGTAACAAGTGAATCATATATTGTAACAGACTATATATCTGTTACAACAGATGAAGTGTTTGTTGGGATAGATGTTATAGTACTAAATCACCTTTAAAATTAATTCCAACAAATGAGTGACATGTTGCAACAGATAATTAATCTGTTGCGGAAGATGACTTACATGTTGCAACAGGTTAGTAATCTGTTGTACCAGATATTTAACCTGTTGCAACAGACAACACTTCTATTGGAATCGAGTTCAGGTTTTGTTGCAATGGGTTACTAGTCTGTTGGAACATGTATTTATCACGTCACATCAGATAACTGATCCTGCTGCAACAGATGGTTTATATGTTGCAACAGATGACCCATCTATTCGATTCATGTTAAGACCTATAGAACCATAAACATGAATCCAACATATCAGTCTTCCGTTGAAATAGATGTCTCATCTATTACAATAAATTATTTATCTGTTTAAACAGATGACTCTTATGCTGGATTCATGACCGGGTTCTATCCATTGTTGTAAAAACAGCATAATAGCAGTTACCCAGATGAAAAATTCAACTAAAAATTATAATCTAACTTACCAAGGTCTCCTATGAAGTAATGCCAAAGTGGAAAGTGATGTTCGAAACAAAATTTGACCTAAGAAATTGGTCAAATAGCAACAGTAGGGTAACAATAACAACAACAACAACAACAACAACAAATGGTCAACAAGAAGAAGATGAAGATGAAGTAGAAGATGATGATAATGAAGCAGAAGATGATGAATAAAGTAACAACAACAATAAACAATAAAAATCGCTAAGAGAGAGAAAACAACAATGGATGAGAAGAGAGAGAAAGACACCTTTTTTTCCTCTATTTCTCATTATATAGGTAAACATTTGGATCAAAGTATAAATTTAAAATCTTGTGGGCTATTTTTAAATTTCTTCAACTTTCTTAATCCATAATAAAGTAATTGTCACCTTTACTCAATAATTAAGACTTTTGTCACCTACACCTCATTTTAAAACTCTTTTGTCACCTACAGCCCAAACCTCTATGTCTCATTGATGGAATAAATATTTATTTCAAGGCTAATTTACATTATTAATCAAACATGATATATAAATTTAATATCAAATATCTATAATATATATAAATATATAGAGAGAGATAATGCATAAAAAAAACCTGAACTTGTCCTCCCAACTCACTTTAGCACTTAAACTTAACTTCTATTTATTTATCCCCCCCCCCCCCTACCAACTTTCAAGTAATTAATATCCCCCCCTTAAGCTGACGTGGATTTTAAAAAGAAAAAAAGAAAAAAGGCGTATGTTTAAATTTTAAAACTGATATGGTCCCACTTTTTAAATATATATATATATATATATATATATATATCATCTTCTTCATACCCCCAGCCCCCCGCCTCCCCCCATCCTTCCCCCGTCCCGCCCCGCCCCCATTTTCTTTCATACCTCCCAATTTCTTTTGTTCTTCTTCTAACTCTCCATATCTACTTCTATTATCTTCATTAATTTCTTCAAGAAAGAAAAAATATGTGTGAAAAGTTATAAATTTTAATGGGTTAGAAAATAAATTTGTGGTTGATGTTCAAATTGATTATTGGGGTTTTTTTATGATGATGTGAAGTTGTACTTGAATTTTGAGTTTGATTGATATGAATTTTGCTAGTTTAATTTTGTATCCACCATTGTTGAAGCTTGAAAAGGCTTGAAAACAAAAGAAATGAGTTCGTTGAAATCATGATTGATGTCTAAATTGATTATTGGAGTTTTCTAATGATGTTGTAAAGTTGGGCCTGAAGTTTGAGTTTCTTGAATTGGTGGTTTGATGAAGGAATAATTGGTGTTTCTTGAATTGTTGTTTCTTGAATTAATAATATGCTTTAAGTTTGAAGAAGATAGAAAATTGAGGTGAGGGGAGAGGTGGGACGGTTTGAAGAAGATAGAAAGGGGGGAGGGGGCTGCATTACAGGGTAGGGGCGGGGTGGGTGAGGTAGGGTGGGAGGTGTGAAGAAGAAAGAAAATTAGTGGGGGGAGGGGGTGCTTTTTTTATTTAATATTATAATTTATATAATATATATATATATGGGGGAGGGGTTTCGTAGGGGGCGGGCTGGGTGTGGTAGGTGGGGGGTGTGAAGAAGAAAGAAAATTGAGGGGGGTTGCCTTTTTTATTTAATATATATATACATACATATATATATATATATATATATATATATTAAAAATACTTGATTTACGTGGCTATGACGTGGAGCTGATGTGACAGTGAGTGTGATGCACTCTCCCTCATGAGAGTGGTATTATATATTAAGGGGGAAAATTAATTACTTGAAAGTTGTTAAGGGGGTAAATAAACAGAAGTTAAGTTTAAGTGCTAAAGTGAGTTGAGAAAACAAGTTCAGGGGAATTTTGATGCATTATCTCATATATATAATATATTAAAACTGTTTTCTAAGTGATTTGAACTTTTTGCTCTTCATTAAAAGTTTTTGTTTTAGACAAAATTATCTTTTCACTATTTTCTTCTAATATCAAGAGTTGAAAATTAATTAAATATATTTATGATAAAATCTTTCCTTATTAAAATTCATCAAAATTAATTTGAGGAGAAATCACATTAATAAAGGAGAATTTTAAAAAAGAACACCAAAACAAGAAGTAAGAAGTGGCTTTAGAAATAAATGTGTCAAATATTTAGTGGCGATAGAAAGTCCACGTACTAAAAATCCTAAGCATGAAAAGGAAAAATAATAATAATAATAATTAAAAAAAATACTATGGATGGAAAGAATACTATAAATAATAATAAAAAGGAAAGAATCAATAATTTTTAACACTTCTAAATAAATTAGAGTTTTACTTCATATAAAAAAAAGATCGTCTATAATTTTAACTAAATATATTTATGATAAAATCTGTCCTTATTAAAATTAATTTGAGAAAAAAATCACATTAATAGAGGGAAATTTAAAAAAAAAAAACACCAAAACAAGAAGTAAGAAGTGGCTTTAGAAAAGAACTTAAACAATCAAAAATTAAGGGGAAATACGGTTAACAAAGGAAAGAAAAAGTTTCTTTAAAATTAAATGTGTCAAATACTTAATAGGGATAGAAAGTCCACGTACTAAAAATCCTAGGCATGAAAAGGAATAAATTAATAAGAGAAAATGATCAAAAATCCCCCAAACCTTTACCCCAAATCCCAACTACACACTTAGTAGCTGTTTGGCCATGAAAATTAAATTTTCTGGAGTTGGAGTTGAAGTTGGAATTGAAATTGGAGTTGGAGTTGTGTGTTGACCATGTATTTTTGGATTTTTTTTTTTTTTACTTTTGAAAAAACTTTTTTAAGTATGATTTTATACCCCAACTTTTACAAACTATCAAAATCACCCAACTAAAACTAGAAATGTATTAACAGATCACTGCTTCCTATTTTCTAGGTAACAAATATTGTCTTTCAAGCAAATTTATTTTTTTAGGAATTTATTTAATTTATTTTCCGTTCCTAAAAAATAGAAAATGATGAGTTGTTATTAAATTTTAGAGTGCCGCTAATTTATTTTTTTAATTTTCTATACATGAAAGATTTTACTGTGTGTGAATAAATTAATTATATGTAAAATATATTTTGCATAGTTGTGGTATATTATATCATATACCATAAATATATAAATATGCTTAGTATGTTTCTTTATATTTTGTATATTTATATATATGTGTATATGGTATATACGTGGTATAAACTTCATATATAACATACTTTGTATATTTATGTTATAAACATGCTTAGTATGTTTCTTAATACTTTGTATATTTATATATGTGTGTATATGATATATACATGGTATAAACTTTATATATAACATACCTTGTATATTTCTGTTCTAAATATAATACTTTTATAAATTTATGGGTATAAATATAATACTTTGTGTATAAAGATACCAAGTATTATGGTATATAAAGGTAGCAATTGCAGTTTAAGGTATAAATTTATTAAATTGAACATATTTTTTTATGAAAAATATGTATCACCGATTTATATTTTTAGCATATATATGGTATAAACTACTATTCATATTTGAATAGTATAATAAAGATGTACAAAATATAATATATATATATATATATATATATATATATATATATATAATCAAATCAAAAATGAGAATAATTTGTGGCAGTGGTAAACTAATCTGCTACAACTTTATTAATTCCATAAATATAGAAAACAATTATTCATTATTTAATTGCACGACTATAATTCCTTAAACGTCTGTATCACAATAGAAAAATAATTATTATTATTATTATTATTATTATTATTATATTATAGTAATTAGGATCAATAGCAGTAAATAATGTCTTAAATAAGAGAGAAAGTTAAATAAGGGAGAGAAATAATGATGAGAGAGAAAAAGAGATATATATTAATTAGGATAGCATTAAGTTTGAAATTATAATTATATTATTCTTTAAAATTGTTATATACTTAATATTAAAAAAGTAATATTATTCATGTAATTAAGTGTTAAGGAGTGTTTTATGTAAAAATTTAAAAGATTGGGATTATATGTAATAATAATAAAAGTTGAAATTGGAGTTGGAGTTGGAAAGTTTGGAAAACACCTAAAACCTGTTTTCCCTTTTCAAAAAAAAATTTCAAAATTATTTTTCGAATTTTCATGGTCAAACACCACAGTTTCGAACTTCGAAAAAAAAATTTGGAAAAAAGGGAAAAAATTTTATGGCCAAACGGGCTTTTATACTTTGCGGGGGTCCTATGACCCTCCTGAACTATTTAAAAATGATATTATTACCTCCCTAAGGGGTCGTTTGGTAGAGTGTATAAGAATAATGCAAAATATGGTGTATTAGTTATGCTTGCATTAGTTATGCTTGTATTTTTCTTATGCAGTGTTTGGTTCGATGTATTAAAAAAAACATGAATTACATAATTTCTAAAAAAAAAAAATTCCACATAATACCTTCAATATATATGTTGGAAAGGATGCGAAAATTTTTTTAAGAGATAATAGGGTCTTTAAGCATGTTAATGCATGCATTAGATCCATTGCATTACTAATAATAGAGTGTATAACTAATGCTTGAATTAGTTATACATAGGGTAAAAAGGTATACCAAACAAGGTACTTCTAATACACATTAAACTAATGCATGTATTAACATTTCAATACAGTCTACCAAACAACCCCTAAATGCTTACGTGGCAAAGTGAGTGTATCTCACTCTCCTTGAGAGAGTGAGCACCGAAAATAAAAATAAAATTTTTATTTCACATTTCTTTCATATACATATATATATATGTGTGTGTGTGTGTGTGTGTGCATTTTTTATTTTATTCTTTATTTGTTTTATTCCTTTATCCTCTCCTTCTCTCCATTTTCATCTTCTTCACCATCTTCATCTTCCTCTTTCACATCTCCATCTTCATTTTTTTATCTTTATTTTTATTCATACAGTAAATTCAATACTTTTCTCACCATTAATTTTTTAATTATCATTTTTAGACCAACTAATTTTTTCTTTTTGTGAAAAAGGATAAATAATCCCAAGTGTTTTCGCCGGAATGGCTTCACAGCCATCGGTGAAGCTTTTCGGGCCACCGAATCAGTTTCAAAATGAACATACCAGTGATACGCACCAACCCCATAAATAATTACACACATATTCATCTCACAATTCTTAGAAATTTGAAAAGATTAAAGTGGTCCTTGGAGTAATTTCTCGTGAAAAGTGAAAATTAGTTCAAAAAATTAGATCTCATGAGGATTTTGGATCGAGTGAAATGATTCCAAACCATGAAATCAATATTCATATTTAAGCTTTTTTGCATTGTTTCAGCATCAAGATTGACTTTTGAGTTGTGGGTTTCTTGATTTTGTCAATTTTAGCATCAAGATTGAATTTTGAGCTGTGAGGTTTGTTGAAATTGTCTGTTTTAGCATCAAGAATAAATTTTGAGTTGTGGCATCTTTTGGGTTTATCAGCAATGATGAGACAAATGTTGAAGAAGTATCGAAAGGAATGGGAGAGGGTGCTTTTGTGAGGGATAATGAGTTATTTGGATGGGATTTTATTGAGGGTTAATTGAAGGTAGATGAAGTCATCATCTTCTTCTGAATCTTCATGCTGCAAATGCCCTTTTGGATCTTTATGCTAAATGTGGGAATGTGATAGAGGCAATGCAAATTTTTGATGAGTTAGGATGATGATAGTGTAGTGTCTTGGACATCTTTAATTGTAGGTTTGACTGGCAATGGTTTTGATTCCATGGATTGAAGTAGGATAAAAATTCAAAAATGATTAAAAAAAAAAAAGTAAAATAAAAATGATTTTTTATATCAAAAAATAACAATATTACGTGGCATAAGCTGATAGACACGTGCAGCTCACCCAATAGTACAGATCTGGGTATGAGATTTCAGACGGGCATATATTCAATTTTTAAATATTTCAGAGGGATCATAGGACCCCCGCAAATTATAAGTGTGTAGTTGGGATTTGGGGTAAAGGTTAGGGGGGATTTTGGTCATTTTCTCAATTAATAATAATAAACAAAACTATGGATGGAAAGAATATTATAAATAATAATAAAAAAGGAAAGAATTAATAATTTTAACACTTCTAAATAAATTAGTAATAATAATAAAAAAAAACTATGGATGGAAAGAATACTATAAATAATAATAATAAAAAGGAAAGAATTAACAATTTTTAATACTTCTAAATAAATTGGAGTTTTACTTCATATAAAAAAAAAAAGAATGTCTATAATTTTAATTAAATTAAGGAATCTTAAATATATATATATAAAAGAAGTTAATGACTCCTAAAATTTATGGAAAGAATACAATAAATAAATATATGTAAAAAAAATTAATGAAAGTCCTTATTTGATGTAAATAAGAAATCATAATAATTGACACTTTTAAATCAATTAGAACTTTACCTTATAGAAAATAATTAAAAAAAAATTACAATTCTATTTAAGTAATATTGTGACCGAACTTTGAAATAACAAACTTGATACGGCCTCTTCTTCGTCTCTCTGCAAACTTCGACAGATGGAGACCAAATGCAGCCACGAATAGGTGATAACACTGCTAGGAGGGACGATATTGGGACATCACTAGGGTAATTTCTCAATCTATTATTTTATTTCTTGCCAAAATCTAGATAACTATTTACCTCTTGTTTTATCTATTATTTTATTATGTTTTGTCAACCCAGTGCTACTGAAAACAATCTCACTTTCATGCAAAGATAGGAGTAAGATGTGCGTACATTCTATCCTTTTTCAAACTACACTTATGAAATTATTGTTATTGATTTTGAAGTTTGATTGGTGATTCATGATTGATATTGTGATTGTCTGACCTTCAGATGTCGTTATATCCCTTCTTTTTAATTTTAAACAAATACAACACAGTTGTCTTTTTAGTTTCAAAAAAAATACATCACAATTGAAATATAGGCTTACCCTTCCTCAACACTTTCAAACTCAAGAGTGTTGCTTTAAAGTAGGCTATCTCTATCTACAAGTGAAGATATTATACTACTTTTAACTTTATGTGACCATGAAAAACCACTAACTTTGTCCCCCTCTTTCTTACGTGTGATAATTAATGGAATAATGATTCGAATTTTTTGTATTTTAATTTTAGACAAAATTATATTCACTTATTTTCTCAAATATTAAAATAAAGAACTTCAAAATTGAAAAAAGAGGAATCCTAGTTAGACGTGAAATTTTTCACTTAATTTCATTTTGTATTAGGACTCTCTCCTAAATAAAAATAAAAAATATAAATATCATAATTTTAGGATTTATTTTTTTTTACCAAAATTACTTCATGATGTAGAAGAAAAAGAAGACCCTTGAATTAACAATTTTTGAGAACTTATATAAGAAATTTAACATGTCTTTCTTTAACAGGACTTTTGAGTTTCTATAGAAATATCTAGATGGATTTCTCGGCTTATCTTATAAATATCTTTGTGTTATATTTTTGTTTGATTTAGAAATGTTGGTGGCAGAGATATTTTTATAACTACTTTTTTGATGACTTTGAAGATGCGGTCTATAACAATTTCATTAATTTCAAGTGTATATTATAGATGAATGTTATATCGGAGGTGAAAGCTCCTAGAAAAGATATACGGTTGCACCGAGTTAAGAATAGAAGGTAAGACCCTTTGAAAGGTGGTTCGAACTTTTTGTCAATCTATCTTTTCAACTTTTTCCTCAATTAAATTTCTTAGAAATAAATTAGGGATTAACGTTGAGAGTTTGTGAGTTTTTTTTCTACATTAACATGATGATTATGATCAGCCACTAAGATGATCACAAGAAGCAAATAAACTAATAACATTGTGTTGTTAACCTTTTTCAATATCTTTTAAGGCTCTTGTAGTTTACAGTGATATGGTTGAGAAAGTAAAAGAAAGGGGAATGGAAGAGGAAGAATATTATTAATTGTTGAAGTATATGGTTAAAATTATTTTATATATATGAAGTAGATGTTAAATCATCTAACTTCTTACGTGTTTACTTCTTCATATTTTAAACCCTTTAATGAAAATCTTTGCTCCACCATCAATAAAGACTGGAAAAAAGGTCGGGTGGGAATGACTTATGTCTGAAGTTTACCATTGAAGATAATGAATTTGGCTACTTTTCTGATAAAATTTTTCTACAATTTCCTACACCATTTCAATAGCCAAAATACATTGGAAGACATAATAAATAATGCTTGAAAGAAAAATTCTCAAATAAACAATGTAAAAAATACTTTAATTATGCAGATATATACTATTTTCTCCGTCTAATACCGGTCACAAATTAGGATTAAATGGTTAATTCTTTTTTCTTTATGAATTATATTTTTTGTAAATACGTAACTTTTATGCGCAATTTTCTTCTAATTTAGTATGATTAATGTATGACTTAAATAACGTGTAGGTTTTTAAGAATTTAAAATCTTCACTAAAAAAATAAGAATTTTAACTATAAAAACCATCGAATTTAAACCTCGCCTATATTTTATCAAAGAGGTTTTATATTACATTTTTTAAAAGAAAATAATTAAAAATTTTACAGAACCACTTATACAATCAAATTTAAGAAAACAATAAGATGATAAAAAGGAAGAAATAATAAAAGAGTTAAATTAAATTATTTATAGGATCCAAATGAAGCATTTCATGTTGTGTACTTCTAATTAACATATTTAAATCAATAAATTATTTATAGGATTCAAGTAAAATATTTTATGTTGGGTACTTTTAATCGACATGTGTGTTTGAAGTTGTCTATGAATTGGTTAAAGAGACTAACCATGTCTAACTTTTGAGACTAAAATCTTTCTTGGATGAACTAAAGATTCAAATTTTCACTCACTCTAAATATGTACGAACAAAAATGAATAGATCAAACAACATACCCACGAGTATGCAATACACAAAATTTACAAAGTATTGCATATATTGATATGACATAAAAAGTTTATATTTTTTTTAGTTGGATCAAAAATTTAATTTCTAATAGAAAGTTTTTAGGAAAATATAATTTTTGATTGAAAAATTGGACAAAATAAGCATATCGTCGATGAATGAAGTAGTTAAAAAAATTAAAGTTTCATCTCTTTCTTTATTTAATTTTGTTGAGAATTGAATCTTATGTTGGGTCAAAAGTCGGGTCCCAATTGGATTCAGGATCGATTATCGACTTTCGATGTCGGAATCAAGTCAAGAGTCGGATCCCATATAAAAATTGGATGCCAAGTCTAGGGTTTTGGGTTTGGTTCAGGGTGAAGAGACTGGAATTGGATTTAAAGGTATGGAGTTGGATCGTAAGTCCAATTATATAACCAAATTTAAGAAAAAAGTTACGATGATAAAAAGGAAGAAATAATAAAAGAGTTAGATTAATAAATTATTTATAGGATTCAAATGAAATATTTTATGTTGTGTACTTCTAATTAACATATTTAAAATAATACAGTATTTATAGGATTCAAGTAAAATATTTTATGTTGGTTACTTTTTATCGATATGTGTTTGTTGTCGTCTATGAATTGATTAAAGAGACTAACCATGTCTAACTTTTGAGACTAAAGTCTTTCTGGGATGAACTAAAGATTCGAATTTTCACTCACTCTAAATATGTACGTACAAAAATGAATAGCTCAAACAACATACCCACAAGTATGCAATACACAAAATTTACAAAGTATTGCATATATTGATATGACGTGAAAAATTTATATTTTTTAAGTTGGATCGAAAATTTAATTTCTAATAGAAATTTTTTACGAAAATATAATTTCTAATTGAAAAATTGGACAAAATAAGCATATCGGCGATGAATGAAGTTGATACAAAATTTAAACTTTTATCTCTTTATTTAATTTTGTTGAGAATTGAATCTCATATTGGGTCAAAAGCCGGGTCCCGATTGGAGTCACAGGTCGATTATCAACTTTTGGTATCGGAATCGAGTCTAGAGTCGGGTCCCGTATAAAAATTGGATCCGGGGTCTAGGGCTTTGGGTTTGGTTCAGGGTGAAGAGACAGGAGTTAGGTTTAAAGGTGTAGAGTTGGATCGTAAGTCCAATCACAGGTCAGGATACAAATTCGTGTCCCATGTCAGGTCAGAAATTAGGATCTTGGGATTTGATTTTACGATTATTGCTGGGTCTCGATCGAAAGTCAAAAGTCCTAAAGATTAAAACTTTTAATGACTGAATTGTTAGTTAATATGAAAATTTTCATTAGATTGTTACCTAATTCTTTATTCCAATGCCTACATTTTAGTAATTTTGTTTTTTTTATATATAATTTTATTGATTGACATGAGATACACGTGCAACACACGTATATTATACTAGTAGTATTAAAATATTTCATCTTATTTTATTCAATATGAGATTATTTTTTACCACACACCTCCCATTTGATATAAATTAGTCTAAAGATTATATATAATTCCTAAATAATTTAGTCTATGTAAAAGGTAAAAATCAACCCTTGATTTTTAGTATAAAAAGCAAAAGGAAAATAGAAAGAAAATAAAATTATGTATATGTGAAACATTAATACTAACATCAACAATGATCATCGAAGGAATGAATGAATGACTTAGAAAGATATTATTTCTATAAAAGGTTTGAGTATTTTTTGTAGATAAAATATTATTTTTTAAAAAGTAATTTTGTTTTGTCTATTAGGACTTGAAGAATTCTTAAAGGGTCGGTATAATCAGCCCTAATACGTGATTTACATAATGTTGACATAATTTTCATTTTGTTCGAAGAAATAATTCATCGAAATAACGAGTCACCATAGATATCAACACATCTAAGATGGCTCAATGTTTAGAAATTCCTCTATTCAATCCTCTTTTTACAAAAGTTTTAGGGACCACCTATCATTAGTCTTCAACCTGCGAAATTTATTGCACGAAAAGGCTATGGGCATTAAAATGTACTTGGGATCGTAATAGCATATTACACGGGATGAAATCACAAGGATGAACAGGGGTGTGCATGGTATGGTATGGTATAGTATTTTAAATTTTGGTACGATAACTTCGGTTTTTGGTATTTAAAAGAATAATATCATTACCATACCAAATTAGTTTGGTATGGTTCAGTATTTTTAAATTCGATTTCGATATTTTATGGTACAATAATTCGGTAACCATACTTTATTTGATTTCGATTTACATATATTCATATAAAAAAACTATAACTTTAAAACTTAAGAACGTCTCAATCATATCAAACTAACAACTATCTTTGGTAATCATCTACACAAAAAGAACATTTCAATCATGATTGAGTAATCCAAGATACAAATTCTGAACAACATTACCTAAACTTAAGCATAGTATTTCGAAATAATAAACTTCCCAAAAAATTTATTTCTGAATAAAATTTACTTTGATGTTCAATTGTCTAATGGATTACATATAAATATATTTAATAATCTTAAATATAATATATTTGGGTTTTATATATTATTAAAAAACTTTGGCACGGTATACGGTAGTTCGGTATTTATTGACTCTGAACAACATTACCTAAATATAAGCATAGTACTTCGAAATAATAAGCTTCCCAAAAAAATTATTTCTGAATAAAAGTTACTTTGATGTTCAATTGTCTAATGGATTACATATAAATATATTTAATAATCTTAAATATAATATATTTGGGTTTTATATATTATTAAAAAACTTCAATGCGGTATACGGTATTTCGGTATTTATTGGATAAATATCAAATACCGTACCAAATACCATAATAATTTAAAACTTCTACCAAATACCACAATAATTTAAAACTTCTACCAAATACCATAACATCCATACCGCGGTGTAAAATTTTTTTATTTTAGTATGGTATTCGGTATATACCATACCATGCCCATCTCTAAGTATGAATAGATTTATTCGTGGAATTATTTTATTTCACCTTTTGTAAGGAGTATTAATTTCACCTTTTTAATATAAATAATGAGGTAAAATAATTTTGGATAACTAATACCTCAAATCATACAAATAAAATTTAATTTTAAACTTTATCACAAAATTATTATTCTTATTTTATCCTCTTTTGTTGAGTTCTCCTTTAAACTTTATCACAAAATTATTATTCTTGTTTTATCCTCTTTTGTTGAGTTCTCCTCTCCTTTTCTTCTTGCACTAGATAATAAAGGGCCCGTATACGAGACCAATATTATAATTTTAAATATATTTATAGCTATTTAATTATTATTTTTTTAAAAAATAATCATTAATATTTTGAATAAATGCAATAGAAATTGTAAGTAGAAATCACACTGTATAATAAAATATAACTTCTTATTTTTATAAAATTAAATAATAGCTCGCAAATTCTTTTAATTTTCATAATTAACATTACAATATTATATACTCTAATGCAGATTTTAACATTAGGTCTATCACATTCTTTTAGATTAATCAACTAATTTTAGTGTTTTTCTTTTTCTGCTTTATTTAAAAATTATACAAGAGAGTAGGTTAAATTATGAATATCTATTTATTAACATTTTCTTATAGAACCATACGAAGCAATAAAGGATACTAATTCATATATGAAATTGATTTTGAATACACTTAAATTTATTTTATAGGTGTTTAATAGATGAAAATAAGGATCTACTTGATGAACGTTTTAATGATTCATAACATTAAAGGTTTGTCTTTATGTCTTGTCTTATATATGTCAAAAATAGGAGAGCAATTTAATATAGCAAGCAAAAAATTTCTTTTAAGTGATTTGTCTATCCGTAGAGGAATTTACAACCTCAAATAAAGACAATTAAAAGAACTAACAAAAGTTAACTTGATTAAGGTAGTTAATATTATATTTTTAAATAAGTTGTTTAAAATAATTTTAACAGGTAATTAGTAAATAATTATGTTTCCATAAATTATATGTATTGTAAATCTTTGTAACGAAATGTATCATGTGAAATTATAGAGGAATCACTTATTATGTTTAATAGATAAAAGCCTATTCAATATTTATGAGATTTTTTATTATTTTATTATAATATAGTAATAATTACTTTATGCAATTAAATGAGTGACCAAAATTAATTTACCTTTTTATTTTTTACGGAACATATGTGAGTATTTGCACATCCTCCTATAAATCTCATCTGCCGTTATTTCAATTTATATAATTTTGATAAGACATCAAATTTAAGATATTTGAAAAAATCTTGCAATGTTTTAAATTATCTTTAAAATAAATAAACTTTAAATAGAAGAGAATACCTTTGTGGATTTTTTGACAAATAAATGAAATTCAACATGACTAAAATATTGATAATGTTGTAAAAAATAATTTACCACATAAAAGTATAAAATAATTTTAATTTTATATAAGCAATCTAATGTACATGTAACGACCTCAAAAATTTGACGAAATATGTAAAATTTGTGATTTTGTGTGATTTGACTATTTTACACCTACCTGCAGTTGCATTATGATATTTCGTAATGCAACTGCAGGTAGGCATAACACAGTCAAATTATACAAAATCACAAATTTCACATATTTCGTCAAATTTTTGAGGTCATTACATCTATATTAGATTGCTTATATAAAATTAAAATTATTTTGTACTTTTATGTGGTAAATTATTTTTTACAGCATTATCAATAATTTAGTCATGTCGAATTTCATTTATTTGTTAAAAAATCCACAAAGATATTCTCTTCTATTTAAAGTTTATTTATTTTAAAGATAATTTAAAACATTGCAAGGTTTTTTCAAATATCTTAAATTTGATGTCTTATTTAAAGGTAAAAATTCACCTTTTTTCTTAGTAATTTCTTGATTAATTTCTCAAAACTCCAAAAATCTTAGGGCATGATTTTAAACCCAAATTTCATTCTTTCCACTTGAATAATATTCTTATCTTATAATTACTAGTCTTTCATCAATTTAACCTTCAAAACAACTCTGATTCTTGATTCTAACCCGAATTTTTAAGATTTTTATCCGGTAAAGCTCAACAATGATTTTTCTTCGATTTGAACCCCGTTTTTACTCAATTTAACTTGAGTTTTTAGCTGTAGGTTCTTAAAAATATGGGAAACATATTTTTGAAGTAAAGTTTTAATTTTGCCCTTCTTTGTCGAAAATTCATTTTGGGGGTCCATTTTGACCCCGAACCAAAAGTAGTCAATATGGGTGTTGTTAGTTTTGTCTTGATGCGTAAATTTCATATTTGATATTTTTAGTGGAGTTCAGAATTATTCATGAAAAGTAAGATCACGGGTTCAAGTGTAGCGAACCGATTTCAACTTTTGAGGTAGGTTATGACTTAACTCTTCAAACTGGGTTGGGTAGTAAATGATGGTACAAAATGCATGTTAAGGGTGATAACTAATCATAAAAAATGGCTATCTATATGTCGAAATTGAGATATTATGTGATACGTGTGACCGTATGGGGTCCTATGTGATATTGATAGCCTTGAATACATATGAATAATTGTACTGTGTTGTTAAAATGATAATGTGATACCATTGACTTATTGTGATTATATTCATACTTTATTGACATATGAGATATATGTAAATTCATGGATGAAATGAAAATAATGAGTGGATATTGGCTCATGTGGTTGTGAAAATGTATCATCATGGTTGATTGTGGAAATATATCATGTGGTTGTTTGTGGAAATACTCATTATTTTTGGTTGTGAGCATTACATCTTCATATCGTACTCATTCATGAAACATTGGTACCACCGTGGCAATATCTGTGAAACACTGGCAACACTTTTTTAAAACCCTTCTCAAGGAATGTGCCGGGGAGGAGATATTGTAACACCTTATAAAATTCTTTTCGAGGAATGTGCCGGAAAGGAGATATAAGATATGTTACAAAATATGTTGCTCAGATCTGCTATATTCTCTTTTCATTGATATCAACATTTTCTAATGCATTGTTTGAACCTTGACTTTGAAAGTACACTGCAGAAGGCAGATTCAAGTTTTGTGTTGATAGTTGACTGAAATTTTTGTGTGAATCTCCATGTACCTGTAGGTTTGAATTTAAAAATAAAAAAATCAAGTTAAGTAAATGAATTTTAATAGAAAAAAAAAGAGTCAAAATTAGTAGATAAATAAAGTAGTAAGACAATGATTAAAAATATTTAGTTTGATAAAAAAAAATAACCTGAAAATTTAGTTCAGTGAAGCCTTGAAGTTGATTGCGTTTCAAAGCTCGGTGCCATAGTAGTAAAAGGCTAATGTTCATCTGTTGCTTTATATTTCAATGTTGTTTGTGATTTTTTTTTTCTTTGTTCACCTCTTGACTTCATTCTTCCGTATCCACTTCTTTTGTCTTTTTTCTTAATTGGATCCAAAACTTGATTCTTACACCCTGTAACAGGATCAATTCCACTGAGCTTGTTCTTATCCTTCTCATAATTTTCAGCATACAATTCACTTTGATGCTTAATAATCTCAATCTTTGCCTGATACAAATATTTTCGGGCAATTTCCTCAAAGTCCAAGTCATTTGCCGCTAAAGTCATAATAGTAAAAGACTCCTTCATTAATCCATTTAAGCAAACTGCCATTGAGGATTTCATTGTCTTCTTTTTTTTTGTGTGTACTCCTCAAATCCACTGCCATGCTTGGCATTCTTAGTCCACCTTTTCAAAATGTATTTCTCAGGTATACAAGAAAAATTTAAGTCAAAGAATGAAAATTTTAATGCATGACAACACAGCCAACCTATGGTTTCAAATATTTGACAACTACAGAAAATAGAATTATCAAGAGAATTGAACTGGACAGTTTCAATTTACTCACTTTCACCCTTTAAAACTGTATATACTATTTTATTTGCATTAGTTTCCAAATTGATTACTTTTTTGGTTGTCCCTTGTAAAAATTCATGTTGAAACCTTGTAAAAATTTGTCTTGTACACACACTACCAGCATACTTCAAGATCCCACAGTCTTCTATGAAAAGTTTAGGCTTTCTTCGATATTTGTAATCCTCAATTGCCTCACTGTCACGCATTTCAGTTGTTTGTTGCTCATATTGCTTCACAAATTCAGTTATACTCATTGTCTTACATGTCATTTCTGTGAAAACTCTGTTTGTGCTTTCACTTTTTTGAGTTGATTTAATATCCGCTGAAAAAATGAAACGGCTAAATGTAGGAAACCATTTCTTTCTTAAATCATATAGCTTTTGAAGCCAAGTATTATTTACACAATTCCATTCAGATATTATGTTTTGCCATATCACTTCAAATTTTGATTCTGACTCGCATCTTCATAAGAGAGTATCAAAGTAGTTTCAAAATTCTTATTTCCAGTAAAAGTGAGGTATGTTTTTCTGAGCATTTCTTTCAATGTGCCATTCACATAACCGATGACATATTTCAGGAAAAACTTCTCTAATAGCAACTGCTATAGCAGAAGCTTGATCAGTAAAAATTGTTGTTGGTGCTTTTCCTCCCATTCCCTTTAGGAATGTTTGAAATAGCCAACTAAAAGAGTCAATTGTTTCATCACACAAGAATGCATGTCCAAACAAAATATTTTTTCAATGATTATTTACACCAACAAATGGACCACAAATCATGTTATATTTATTTGTACGATATGTGGTGTCAAAAATCATCACATCCCCAAAATATTCATAGTGTAATCTAGATATGCTATCTCTCCAAAAAAAAGTTGCACAATCTGCCATCTTCATCAACTTGAAAAGAATAAAAGAAATTTGAGTCCTCCGATTGCAAATGCATAAAATGATTTATCAAAGTTTGAGCATCTCCACCACTAATCATATTTCTCTCATGTGCTTGTATGAAGTTATGAGCATCTTGCTCAATAAATTCTGTATTTTCAATTCCACCTGCTTCATTTTGAAGATATAGAACAACTTTTTTAGTGCGAATACCAGTCTCGATCATAGAACCAAGAATATTTTTGGTAGCACTTGTAAGCTTTCGACCAGGTTGTATGAAATGTCTTAAATTGTCTTCTATCATTGAACGACTATGCACATCATTAAATTTACATACTTCCCACATGTCATTTGATATTTGAAATTTTATACGAGCCAAGCATCCATATCTATATTCTAATCTTTGTCGCTTCCTTTCTTGAAAACGAGAAAGCTTATCAGATTGTCCTTCACAAGAACAAAAAAATAAGCATCTCGTTATTTCTATTTTTAGTCTTTGGACCTTTTCGAACACCAAAACCTTTTGCCACGACATATGAATTGTATGCATTGTATGATTCCTCTTCTGAATAAAATTTCATACCAATCTCAAATATAAAATTTTTATCTATGGTATAAGTATTATGAGCTCCTGAAAATATTCTTGATTATTTGCATTGTGATTTAAGATAACAATATTTAAATTAGAAGAATGAAACACAAATAATAATAAACTATAAGAATATTTTATAGAAGTGAGATATTACCTTCTTGATTAGCAGAATCTTTTTCAACATTAACATTCTCCATTTCTGATTTGAAACACAATCTGTACAAACAAAATAAAAATGTTAAAATCTGCCAAAAGTTATTTTAGTGTAGAAATATTTATATGTTTTTTCTTGTAATACTATAATGCTTATATTATAATTTGAAATATGTATAACAGTATTAAATTAGTTGGGACTATTATTCAGAATAAAAACATTGCCAAACCTTGATTTTAGTTTTGTTTTCTAATAAAAATATTTTTATGTTTGACAGAATTTTTCAACGAGTCACGAAGATCACACATGGCAGCAACAATTGATATATATATAAACTATTATCTTGATGATATTCTCATTCAAAATAAAGTTCACTAATAAGTAAGTAGATTCAAATAACAAGAATAACAGCGAGTAAAAATAAGTTGGTATATAGTACATATTTGATATTTACTATATTTAGAGTACATTGTTTGTTGTTCTAAAAATAAAAGAATAATAAAAAAAAATAATGAATTTATTACCTATACAGAAGAATTTTCTGATGGATGAGAATATAACTGATGTCTCGTGATCAATAATTTTGTAACAAATTTGATCTTTTTGAGAAAGAAAATCATCAACAATGTTGTAATAGATCTTAGTGTTCCTTTGAGAAAGAAAGTGATCAATAATATTATATATGATCAATAAAGTAATCTTTTAAGGAGGGAAAAATCACTACTGGTTCCCTTCATTTTTTTTACTGTACAGTTATTTTTCTTGTTCACTTGTGAGATGGGTCCCACAATTCACGTGTTAAGATGTTAGTAGAGCCTCATACAACTATTGTTGGTTGAGTCTCACTCAAAATAAAATTTTTCTGTAGTCTTTACACATGGCTATCGCAAATTAGTGAAATTTGATAGCAACTTGTGGAGTTTTTGAGATATTTAAAACTTTTGCAGTCATATGTACAATTCCTTTAAGTTGAACTTTTTGTTAATGGACGAAAATGTCCTTGGTCGTTCTCCTACTACCATTTCTATATAGTAGAACAGAAATATGCATAGGCCAAACTTCTTCCCAGCCCAAAGCATTGATTCTTCTTGTGACCAAAAGATTCATCTACTCTCCCATACATCACCCAATTGGACAAAGAACTCCACTTGTGCCATCAAGTTAACAATTAATCTTGGTGGACAAATTTTATGGGTAGATTGTGAAAATGGTTATGTGAGTTCCGCTTATCAACCACCTTGTTGTGGCTTAACTCAATGTACCCATTTTACAAGGATTGTGATTTACAAAATGGTCATTTTTCATTTAAATGTTGAAATAGATTAGATTCACAATATAAGATCTGCAATCAGTTTGATCATGAAGTTGTGATTTGCAAAAATAAATCTAAAAAATATGAAAAAAAAAAATGTTCAAGTCACCAACGACGAAAAAACTCCACTTATTTGGAGCAACATATTTTCTATCAAGAAATTTAATCTTTGAATGATGGATAGTGATTGTACAAATCACATGAAATATGATAGAAATTGTTTTAAAGAGTGTACGTCTATGAAAAATAAAAAAAATCAAAATTGAGAATGGCGACTATATTCCTACAAAAGAAAAAAAGTTTATCGCAATCAAACAAGTTCATGTATCAAATTAATTTCATATGTTCTTCATGTGTCTGAGTTTGATAAAAATTGATTAAGTATTTTTCAGTTATAAAAATGATTTAAATTATGTTTGAAGATAAATATTGTTAAATCTCTAATTTCACTAATCAGGAAATTTTATAAATTGAAATGAGAGATAAAAACCTCCTATTTAATCCATTAAAAGATCTTACAAAATCAAAAATAAATCGACAGATTATTTCATGAAGTCAAATTCAGGTGAGACTACAATCTACAATTTCTTATCTAATGTGGAGTGTTGAAAATTGAATGTCTTATGATATTGCAAAAATACATACAATTGGCTACAGTATCTGTAAAAGATTTCTTTTAGTAGAAATTCAGTTTATTAGTAGCTAACTTTTAGTATTTTTAAATTATTTTTATTAAAGTCTTGTATGGCTTGAACATAAGAGTTAGTTTCTTCTTTATTTGTTATTGGAATTTACAAATACATAATGTCATATTTTTCTATTTTCTAGATATTATTGTATAAATATATATTTTTGAGTTATTAACAAAATAATTTTTTTTGAAAATATAAATATAATTCTTTTTTCTAAATTTTTCTCTGTTATTTTCTTAAATTCAAAGCTAAAAACCAACGATTAGATTTTCTTTTTTATTTATTTTATTTTTAGATAGATGTGTGTTTGCACATGTTATGTTTTTATTATTTTGGCAAAATGGTTTGGTGGACCCTTGTACTATGTCCGTTTTGTAATGTGAACACTTCTACTTACATGTTTGTCATCTGAATCCTTGAATCCATTAAAAAAATAATATTTTAAACCCTTTGACCGTTGATCAGACCTATGTGGCAATAAAATGACTGACTAGGACAAAGTGCGTGCAGGCACGCGTCTAGGGTGCAAGTGAGGGTCTTTTTTTTTTTTTTTTTTTATCAATTTTATATTAAAATAATTTTTTTAAAAAAAAAAGTCCCCCCAAAGCTTTTCTAATTTAAATATATTTTTAAAAATTAAAGTCCCCTCCCCTTCATCCTCCACCCCTGCCCCCAGAAATCACCATTGCAGCTTCCAAAGCTCCCACAATCGTCTCCCCATCATCTCCCCATACATTTTCACGAATCAATTTGCAAACCTTAGAATAAACATTCTCGCTCGAATTATCAACCAACTCAGAAGAAGCATACAACTCTTTCAGCTTCTTCACATGGCCACTCATCTCCTCCTTCTCAAATCTCTCAATAACCCGATTAAACGTACCCTTTGACACTCCATACCCTTTACCTCCCATAACATCAGATGTGGAGAAATTACGAAAGGTAGATGGTTGATAAGAGAGCATGTGAGATGCATGTGAGTAGATAGTTGAAGAAGTGATAGATCGATTTACCTGAAATGGAGGTTGATTGATTAGGTGCCGACAAATCTGAGGAGGAGATAAAGAATAGTGACGGAGAAGAAGAAGAAGCCATGGTTGCTGATTTCACATTCTCATTTATTAATAGATTATTTGAAAGAGTTTTAGCTGGTCTTTTTTAGGGATTTTAGTAGGGTTTATGGATGAGAGAAAAGAGAAGGGGAAAATTTATTTCTCAATGTCTCTTATAACACTTACAATGAGCAGTAGCTGCCTCAATTGACCCTTCAAATCTCTGTAGTTGCATTACTACTTCTTTTAAGAAAATTCAACTCATAAAATCCATTAGAATTCAATTAAAATGATGATGAAGATAAACCATTAGATGATGAGGATGAGCCATTAATGTTGGTGAATTATCTGTACATGTTTCAATATGGCCAAAGGGGACGCTGGAGATGGAGAATTATGGATTGATGTAGAATTTTATGTTTGATCTATAAAAGTTTTTTTGATTGATGAAGAAAATGTTGTGATTGATTTTGACAATTCTTGATATTTTGAGTCCTAATTCACTATTTTTGATAAAAATGCAATCTTTATGTGTTTTGTGTTCATGGGGTATTAAAAATTTTTTCTTTTTGATAATTGATCTATAAAGATTAATTTTTTAAAAGTATTTTTTTGACTGATGAAGAAAATGCTATGATTGATTTTTGATAATTCATGATGACATATATTTTATAAATTGTTCTATAATTTATAAAAGAATGTTATTTAATTAAATTTATTTTAAATATTTAATTTCTTATTTAGAATTTTAAAAATGACATAAAATTTAATGTAATACCTAAAAATGATGTAAAAGCTAACGTGGCAGACGTGAAAGCTGACATGACAGCTGATGTGAGGCGAGTGTGTTACACTCACCTAAAAAATGTTTAAAATATTACTTTTTAATGAATTTAATGATTCAAATGACAAATATGTAAGTAAAAGTATCTACGTTTCAAAAAAAAATATAAAGTTCATTGAACCATTTTACCTATTATTTTTAATCAACTAATTAGAGAAGGGGCCAAATATTCCAAACCCCGATATATTAAGGAGCATTTGATCATTTTCAATCATGGCCTAGCCTTTCGCGATTCCCCACAATTGTCTTTAAGTATTGTCGCCTTATATTACTTTAGATGTTTGATTTTTTCATGTAATTTTTTAAAGAAATTTAATAACAGGTATAAATTACTTCACATGACCCGTTACACTTACAATAAATATTGTTAATTATTTTTAATTGAATTGCTAAAAATAAAACTAAAAAAAGTGTTAAATTATTTTTTAGATTCTTTAAATATGTTAATTATTTTAAAAAGTGTTAAATTATTTTTTAGATTCTTTAAACATGTTAATTATTTTAAAAAGTGTTAAACATGTTAGATTCCAATAGCTTTCTTTCTTGCTGTATCCTCCATCTCTGCTCAACTGTTGTTTTGCATTTGACAAAAACAAAGTAAAATTGTCTTATGGCTTCAATCGTAATAGCTAAGCTGCATTTTTCTCCCCCCCCCCCCCCCCCCCCCCCCCTCCATCACTTGGAAAACACACCCTTTTTGGAACTGTTCTTACATCTACTCTTTCTGTCCCATCCAGTAAGTTTACTTCTTCAACATCCTCAATTTCAGAATTTCCTTTTTCTTCTTTTGAAATCTGTTTCTTGTGTACCAACTCATCAGAAAAGTAAACAGTTACTCCGTCATTTTAATTTGTCATGGAGTTTAAGAAAGTAAAATAAGATGTTGAAATATTATGATCTTAAATTAAAGATATGTCATATATTGTGGTTTTAAATTAAAGATATGTCATATGTATCAAAATGTGTTATAATTCATCATTATGCATGCTAGAATGCGCTTTAATTTTGTCGTTTTAAACATGTTAGGTGGAAAGTTAAAATTAGATAGTCGCTAAAAACAAGGAAAGGTCCATTCTTTTTTAAATGGACTAAAATAAAAAGTGGGTAAAACAAATTGAAATGGAGGAAGTTCTTTGATTAGTGGCATACGATTTTAATTCTGAAAATCCATTATTTATTCTTGATTATGCGATTGTCTTGGAACTTTTCATTTTGTTATTGATATTACATGAAGTTGATTTCTCAATTTTCACCGGACCAGTAGTTATTAACTCAGAAAGCTACTTTCTTTGTTGAACAAAATTGGAATCAAGATAAAAAGAGAGCATTTTTTGAGATAATAATTGCTAGTTGATTGATCATTTGAGAAATCAATCCGTACTACATGATTTGAATTTGGGACAATGAGAGTTGGACTTAATAACTAAAGCTCATTGAAGTATAATCATGAGGTTGGGTGCATATTGATTTGATAAGTGAAATTTTTGTTGTAAAACTGGGTTTGTACCTTTTGGTGAAGGGAAAAAGGACCCATTTTATCAGGGTAAACTGTTTTGACTTTTATAACTTGACACTTCCCAAGTTCCATAGGCATTTCATGCGGTCCTCACATAGTTTAAGTTGGAGAAGGTGAAATTTGCTGGTCATCTGGACATCCAGCTTTTACGTAATACACGTTAGATGTAGTTAAGAACATGGGATGACACTACATTTCACTAGTGTTTTCTTTTTGTGGTAAGGTGTCTGGACCTCGATTAAATCCACAGACTACCTACCACGAACACAGTTACCGGATAACTCTATTCATCAAGATTTGAATAGTTGGCAAGAAATTAATTACCGCGTTTTTGCTATTTTTCATTCGAGAGGTTAAAGATTAGTATGGATGCTTCTTGTTATAGAGGTGTAATTTGTCCATAGAGATGATTTAACAAGAGTTACATATTACTCAATGAACATACATCATTTACTAGCGAAAGAAATATTGCTATTCCATATCTATATATATAATAAAACAAAGAAGTTAGCCTAAAATTAAGTCAAGCGTCATATTGAGAACTAGCTACTTGGTATTTTGGCAACAAAAACCTATTTTGTTGGTAACAAAATTTATTTTATTGATTAACTATTGGCATATTGAGAACTAGCCACTTGGTATTTTGGCAACAAAAATTTATTTTGTTGGCAACAAATTTATTTTATTGATTAATTATTTATTATATATATATATTTTTACATTTTCAATTTTTAAATTTTCATATTATTTTCATATCTATATATATAATAAAGCAAAGAAGTTAGCCTAAAATTAAGTCAAGTGTCATATTGAGAACTAGCCACTTGGTATTTTGACAACAAAAATCTATTTTGTTAATAACAAAAATTATTTTATTGATTAATTATTTATTTTATATATAGATTTTTACAATTTCATATTTTTAAATTTTCATATCTATATATATAATAAAGCAAAGATGTTAGCCTAAAATTCAGCCAAGTGGCATATTGAGAACTAGCCACTTGATATTTGGACAACAAAAATCTATTTGTTGGCAACAAAATTTATTTTATTAATTAATTATTTATTTTATATATAGATTTTTACATTTTCATATTTTTAAATTTTCATATCTATTTTCATATTATGGTAAAAAAATATTGAATGAACACTATTATTTCATATTTTCATATTGTGATAAAAATAATTAGAATTGGCTCCTATTAATGAACACTTATAATTATTGATATATTTCAACTCTATATATATAATAAAGCAAAATGTTTGATGAATACTTATGTTTATTTTTATTCTATTATTTCATGTTCTGATAAAAATAATTAGAATTGAGTCCTATAATTGATAAAAAGGTGCCATCCATCAAAACAATTAAGTTTGACCTATTTTTGTAAAGCAATAAATGAATGAATCTAAAAAAAATCGTAATTAGGAAAAACAATAATTGTTACCTTATTTGAGTTTTTAGCAAATTATAAAGATAATTATAATCAATTGACTATAATTAAATTGTAAATTTATAAGAAATTTTTTATAAATAAATTAGTAATTCGGAAAATAAATAATTGTAACATTTTTAAAATTCTTCCTAAAATTAAAAAGGTAATTGATATCAATTTAATATAATCAAACTATAAAATCATGAGAAATCATGGGATTGAATTTCCAAAAATTATAAAGATAATTAATATCAATTGTTTATGTATTTGAGCCCTTTATGTAATTGTAGATTAATTAAATACAATCGAGCTATAAAACTAGGACAAATTTATGATAAATAAATATATAATATTAATAATAACTTTATTGCTATCAAATTAATTATATTAAATTGAACTAGAAATTGGTTAATATTGACAATTATTTTAATAAAAAATACATGGAAAGATTCGTAATTGATATGCATATATTGGTAAAACAAAAAACAACGAACACTAACTATAAAGGTAATTAATATTAATTGTTTCCATATTTGAGTCCTTTATGTAATTGTAGATTAATTAAATACAATCAAGCTATAAAATTAGGACAGATTTATGGTAAATAATTATATAATATTAATAATAATTTTATTGTTATAAAATTAATTAGATTAAATTGAGCTAGAAATCAGTTAATATTGATAATTGTTTTAATAAAAAATATATGCGAAATTTCATAATTGATATACATATATTGGTAAAAAAAAAAAACAATGAACACTGACTACTACTTTAGCCATAAATATATTTTAAAATTTACAATATTAAATTTAAGGAACTTGAGTCTATATATTATTATCATAAAATTGATTCTAGTTAATTGAAATTAATTAGTTGATTGTGTAGTCTTATTACAATTATGTCGTACATTATTTATTTAATAAAAGTACATATAATTAACTAATTGATTTTGTGCAATCTACTATGATTTATTAATTCAAATGAAATGATTTTTAAATGGTAAGTTTGGATTATAAAAGAAAGGAGATTATCGTATGACTTTAGCATTTCTTATGTATTTGAGATAAAAAGATGTCATCCCTCAAAACAATTAAATTTTAACTATTTTAGTAAAACAATAAAAGAATGAATATAAGAAAATCCGTAATTGAGAAAAAAAAATTGTTACCTTATTTGAGTTTTCTAGAAAATTATAAAGATAATTAAATAATCAATTGACTATAATCAGATTATAAATTTATAAGAAAATTTTGAGAAATAAATCAGTATTTAGGGAAAAAGTAATCGTTATCTTTTTAAAATTCTTCCCAAAATTATAAAGGTAATTAATATCAATTTGATATAATCAAACTATAAGAAAATGAGAAATTCATGGGATGAAATTTTTGAAATTATAAAGGTAATTAATATCAATTGTTTCCATATTTGAGTCCTTTATGTAATTGTAGATTTATTAAATATAATCAAGCTATAAAATTAGGACAAATTTATGGTTAATAAATCTATAATATTAATAATAATTTTATTGTTATCAAATTAATTAGATTAAACTACGGTAAAACTCAATTAATATTGACAATTATTTTAATAAATAATATAAGCAAAGTTCAATAATTTATATACTTATATTGATTAAAAAAACAACGAACATTGACTACTACTTTAGCCTAAAATATTTTTGAAATTTACAACATTAAATTTATGGAACTTTAGTCTATATATTATGCTCATAAAATTTAATCTAATTAATTGAAATTGATTAGTTGATTGAGTAGTTTTATTACAATTATATCATACATTATTTATTTAATGAAAATATATATAATCAATTAACTGATTTTGTGCTATCTACTATGATCTTGTTAAATCAAATGAAACGATTTTTAAATGGTAAGTTTAGACTATAAAAGAAAGGAGATATACAAACCCGCGTGATGCGTACATTATTTATATCAATTCAGTGATGTTTGTATGGAAAAGTTAAATTTTGGAAAAATAAATATCTTAAATATCATAATTTAAGTTAATTTGTGTACTAATTTGAAAAAGTTAATTTATAGTTTATATTATACTTTTATTATATAGAAAATTTGACCTCATATGACTATATGTAGCCATTGAATAACACAAAAATATTTGTTACACTTTTCTTCTCTATGTGTGTGTGTGTGTCTGTGTGTGTGTCTCTCTCTCCGATGGGTATTTCTCAAGTTTTTCATTATGAATATGTAGAAATAAGAATTGCCAATGGTTTGCTCAATATTCATTCGGATTTTTCTTCATGAATTTCAGGCTTTAAAAATAAAGATTTTGACATAATAAGGATCACACATTGATGGAATGTTATCAATAATTCAGAAAGAGAGTTCAGCAGAAGAATAAATTTATGGGGAGGTTGAACAATGTAATCGCAATATAACATAGGTTTGAAACAAGAAAATCATTTGTTGAAAATGATTTGAATTATTCGTAGTGATTTTTCTTTAATTATTCGTAGTGATTTTTCTTTCTCGAGGAAAATAAGTTTGTTAGTTTTTAAATCTCTTTATATAAATACAAATTGTACTATAAATAATATAATTTCTTAATTATATATTATTTTGAGGTTTTGCATAATTATGATACAAAGATGATTGATTTTTTTATTTTATTAATCATTATTTAATATCATATTTGGTAGAGTAAAAGATCAACATGTTGAAGGAATGTTGTCACTAATTAAAAATGAGATTTCAATAAGAAAGAAACCTATGAGAAACTCATTATATATTCAAACAATATTGGTTTGGAACAAGAAAATTATTTGTCAAAAATGACTTTAATTATTCACTATATATTCAAACAATATAGGTTTGAAACAAGAAAATTATTTGTCAAAAATGACTTTAATTATTCATAGTGTTTTTGTTCCTTGAGAAAAACAAGCTTGTTACTTTAATGATTTCTTTATCCAAATACAAATTTTCGGTAATATAGTATCACTAAATAATGAATCTATTAATAAAATTAAGAAAAATATATCAATTGTTTTGACACAAATGAAAAATAGAAATTGCAAGATCTTGCTTAAGATTATTATGATTTATTTGTTAAAAATTTTTAGAGATAACTTTCATCTCTTTTCTATATTTGGTATCTTTTTTATTCTGTTTTAACTTAAATGTAATTGTTATAAATGGTATAATTAGAATGATACCAAATATACCAAATATAATTGAAGAATAGGTATCTTTTAAGTCTTGAATGAAGGATTGGTGACATTGACCAATAGATAGGGTCAAACATTATTAGGAAACTTGATCAAGTTAATTGTGGGCTTGATTAATATTTTCAAAACTTTCTAATCTTTTTAAAAATACAAATCAACCCACACCCTCTTCAATTCAAATCAACCACTCTCTCCTCTCTCTTGACAGCTTCTCTCAACTCTCTTTCAACCAACCGTTCTACAAAATTTCTTCCTTGAAACCCCGACGATAAATAGTTGAGCTTCGAATTTCTCTCTTCAATTCAATCAACCTGTCTCTCATCCCTCTCTCGACAATTTCTCTCAACTTTCTCCCAACCAATTGTTCTGCAAATTTCTCATTTCAATCCTCGGCGACTTCAACATCCGACTACAAATAGTTGGGCTTCGAGTTTATTTTCGACTTCAATCGACGTGACAACATTGCTCTCCAGCCACAACAGCTTCAAATTCTTCATCGGTCCTTTTCTTCTTTCACAGGTAAAAATTTATAGCCTTTTTAGTTTTGAAGAAAATGAGAAACTTGAGCCAACTTCTCTTATAGTATTGGTCAACAATTTCAATATTTGTTGCACTAATTTGAAATGCGGTCTGAATAAAACCCTAATTTCTGATATTTCTTCTCTTTTCTTTTCAAAGTGAATTATGATATTTTATTGTTTGTTGCATTTTTTTGAAGTTTTATTTTTATTGTTTGTATTTATAAAAACAAAAGAACAATTTGGTTTGATTTGTTCTGTTCTTGTTCTAAGTAAAAATGGTGAAATTACTGTTTTTTGTTTAACAAAATCATGCTACTATTTTCTCCGACAGATTGCCCATCTGGTGCTATATATTAATCATTTGATGTAACAGATTTATCATATGATGTAACAGATCAACTATCTGATACACCAGAGGAACCATCAGATTATAATTCTGATGCAACAAATTAATAATCTGATCCAATAGCTTTACCATATATTGCAACAGATTAAGCTTCGAATAAAAAAATCTGATGCAACTAATTAGCCATCTGGTGCAATGGAAGAACCATCAGATTAATGATCTGGTGCAACAGATGAACCTCCTGTTGGAGAAAATCCTACCAACTCTTCCTACAGGAAAAGTCCAAAACTTGATTTTTCCAACTGATCATTCATCTGCCGTGATAGACGACCCTATGCTGGAAGAAATCTAAACAATATTGACCGTTGATAACTGTTCCAATAGATCACTCATGTGTTGCAACAGATGTCTGACCTGTTGCATAGACCATTCATCTTTCTCAACAGATGAGTGATATGTTTTGTATTAGCGCAACAGATTACTCAGCCATTGCTATGGATTATTTAACTGTTTTAATAGATCACTCATATGTTGCAACAGATGATGTCACAATAGTTGTGTGATCTGTTGAACAGACCATTCATCTATCTTAAAAGATGAGTGGTATGGTTTGTATTATTGCAACAAATTATTCATCCGCTGCAATAGTTTGGTTATATGCTGCAACGGATATACTACCTAGTGCAACAGATCAGTGATCTATTGCAACTGTTATTTTACTATTTTGCTTATTTTATTTACTGTTATCCTTTTTTAATGATAAATTAATCAACAAGAATATATTATTTTATGTTCCAGTTAATTTTAGATAATATGGTTACCAAAAGAACAGAAACCGAATCAAGTCCAAGTAAAGGAACAAGTGAAGCAGCTAGGCTACATCCACCACTCTATGAGCTTGCTTCACAAACGTTATCTCAATCGGGAGCAGAATATGATAAACACGGGGAGGAGAAATGTTTCAGAAGAGATGATGCAGATGCTAATAGCCCTTCCACCGAAGAGCTGGTCAAATCCTTCAGCATTAATCATTATCCTGTGAGAATGCAGTGTGATGGTGCCGTAGATTTAATGGGTGATTTCGTGGTTAAGTCAGCCATGGAAAAATCTTTCGAAGCCTTCAGAAAAATACTTCAAGAACAAAAATTGGATGCTTATTTCAGGGACAGTTGCTTTGGAAAATATCTTGATATGCTGGAGAACAACAATGCTCGTTTCCAAATGAAAATGATATATGAACTTCTCAAGCGTAGGTTATGACCATACTGGTTATACAGATTTTGCCTCTCCTAGTGAATGTTCTGCATGTAAATGTCAGGACTGCAGGGTGAAACATGATGTAGTGATTAATGCTATTAATGCATTAACTTCTTCTGTAAAGGAATTGACATCTAATAGGGATTTCATTCCATCAAAGAGGATTTTATTTCCATCCGCTTAATTAGAGATTAGGGATAAGAGGTGAAGGAGAGTGATTTCCAGGGCATTATTAGGCATCCAAAAAAGTGAAATTGCAACTCCTCTGTCTGCGTGTTGCACTGAGCAACATACAATGTCCAAAGGAGAGCAGCACGAGCTGAAGAAGGTGAATATATTATATGTCTTGCAACTGACAAAATAAACAGACACATATCTATTTCAACAGATGACACATCTGCTAAAAATTATCAAACAGATATATACATCTGTTGCAACAGTTGACTAACCTGTTGCACCAGTTATTTGATGCAACATATGTCTCGTCTATTTTAGCAAATCAAACAGATCTTCGTACAACTTTTATTTGTACCAACAGATGACCTATCTGCTGCAACAGATGATTCATATGTTGCAACAGATGGTTCATCCGTTGGAAATTATCACACAGGGTCTTCCTCATGTAGAAATTTTTTCCTACAATTGATTCATTGTTTCAATAGAAATATAATATGTTTGGGATAACTTAAAATGGGAGGAAGACCTGTTTGATTTGCTAGAAAAGATGAGTTATCCTTTTCCATTTTGTTGTATCTCCATGATTAGCATTGACCAATTTTGGCTTTCCAGGTGGATGTAGAAGAAGCTACTGCTAAACAGTATTGATAATATGCTACTCTTTTTATGGAAATACAGAGAAAAGAAAGTGCAAAAACCGTACGTAAGCGATAATGAAGATCCACGACGAGCAAAGTCTAATTTCATAGCACCGGATGAAGAACAACTTGTTCATACTGAGTAGATCTTTATAGCTTGAGCCTATCAAAGCAATCCTTGGCAGTATACTTAAATTGTTGTTGATGTATTTGTTGAGATCTGTACCCATAATAATTTTTTATATTTCATTTATTCGTTGATTTATTTCAGCTAATTTATGAAGATTTTGATTTATTTTATTTTCTCTACGAATTTTATTTATTCCTTACATTTGAACTTATTAATTGAAAAGGAATACTAGATTCAAATATTACAGCAGATAATGTATCTGTTGCAACAGACGACACATCTATTGGAAAATTCGAACAGATTTAGATATATGTTGTAACAGGTAGGTGATCTGTTGGTATTTATCAAACAGGTCTTCCCACTGTTGCGACATATGGACTTTAGATAAAAACATCAAGATAATACAATAGATGACACATCTATTGAAAAAAATAGATTTAGACATATGTTGCAACAGATGGACTTTATCTGTTGCAATAGACGACACATCTATTGGAATAATTGAATAAATTTATACATATGTTGCAACAAGTAGGTTATCTATTGGAATTTATCAAACAGGTCTTCCCACTGTTGCAACAGATGGACTTTAGATAAAAACATCAAGATAATGCAACAGATGACCAACCTATTGCAACAGATAAACTATATGTCAGAACAGGTAGGATAAATATTACAACGGATGAAGAATCTGTTGCATTATAAAAATTCAACTTTTATTGGAAATAAAAAATTACCACTACGTGTAAAAAGGTTAAAGTGAATTGAAATAAAAAAGGCGTAACCCATCGATGGTGTTCAGTTCAAACACCTAAAATAAAATAGGCATCAAGTAGACATGTTCATTTTAAACACGTAAAATAAAATAGTCATCAAATGTGTTAGTGTCAGTCCTGGCATATTTCGCTGACTTGCCATTACTTGGCCCCCAACGGTTATTTTTTCCCCCATTGTCTTATATATTCATCTTTCTCCTAAAATTTAACCCTAAATTCTCAAACCCTCTTCTTCATCGTCATCTTCTTTTATCTATCCAAATTCTTTAAATTATTACTTTCATTTTTTCCAACTGACCTTGACAATGTCGAGCGCATCTTCCACTATTTTTTGGGATAAAGATTTTTGATATTGTAAGTGCGGTCATAAAGCTTTGTTAAAGACTTCTTGGACTCAACAAAATTCGGGTCGTAGGTTTTTTACTTGTAAGATTTCAAAGGTAATATTTTTTATTTAATTAATTGATTAATTATTGACTTGTAATTATTTTGTAATTGTGTTCTCTTTTTTTATAGAAATTGGGTGGATGCGATTACTTTGATTGGTATGAAGAACGACACCCTTCACAAGTAAATCGTGTAATCTTGGGTTTGTTGAACAAAGTCAAGACTTCTTAAGAGAAACAAAATTGAGCAAGAAGATACTACCTTGTTGCCATTATTGCTATTGGTTTGGTGTTGTTGCGCACATGGATATTGAAGCCTAATTGCTGAAATTTTCATGGTGGTGTGTGTATTTGCTACTGGTTTGTTGTCAATGAGAACATGGATATTCAAGCATAATTGTTGGAAAATATCAAAAAGATTTAGGCATATGTTGTAAAATTTAGGTCATCTGTGGAAATTATCAAACAGGTCTTTCCACTGTTGCAACAGATTAGACTTAGATTATTAGATTATTCATAGAAATTATCAAACAGGTCTTCCCACTGTTGCAACAGATTAGACTTAGATTATTAGATTATTAGATTATTTAAACAGGTCTTCCCACTGTTGCAACAGATTGATAATCTAATCTATTGCATTATAAAAAACTCAACTTTCATCAGAAAAAAATTATTGTCACTACATGTACATGTAATAAAGTGAAGGGTGACTTGAAATTAAAAATTTATATTTCACAGGCTCTTCTATATACACAGGCTTCAAGTTTCCAGTTAGTACCCCATAAGCCCAGACCTCTTGCAAGTTTGCCATAGCGTTGTCGCACAGAAAAGTCGTTGGCTCGGCCATTTCTATGCCGGTCAACAAACAATCGATGTGTACAAGAGCGTGCGAGCCGCTCGCTTTAGCGGCATCATCTTTTAGAAGGATCATTCCCTTGTTTTGACCTTCAAAATCCTATGATTTCTTCATCAACACTTCCTTTGGCAAATGATTCATCAGTTTACTCTCCCTCAACAAGATGAACAACAGCACCATCAGTGGCTCCACGAGGAGAAAAAGATCGAAATTGTCAATGAGAGGTACGTTGGAGTCATAAACATTGCTCTTTCCCTCCCCGAGTAGTATCTCAACAACCCGATAATGCATGACGTTTACGCTAATGACTGAAAGAATCCTTTTTGCCTCGGTCCAGCTCTTATCGTGTGGATTTGGCCTGTCCCCCCTAACATATCTTAATATTTCTTCTTCATCCAAGACCAACGTAGGAACTAGGAAATCAAGTCCCATGCCAAGGGCTGACGCCTCTCCATTGAGTTGATCGTACCTATCCTAGAGCTTCTTGCAGAAGTCGAGGTCTATTATCCTATCGGCAGCGTCATAATCTTCCTGGAACATTAATTGTATTTTCTTCATGAGGTAGAGAATCATGTCAACATGCTGTGAGATAAGAAGTCAATTTTTAAATAGGTTAGTAATTGTAAAGATGCAATAGATGGTCCATATTTTGCATAGGGTTCTCTGAATCAATAATCCAACGCAACTTATGCAACAGATGGATAATAAGTTACAACAAAACTACAACCAGTTGCACCAGTATACCTAGTTATTACAATAGATGTGAAATCTGTTGTGTAGCTTCTTATTCATGGGGTAGATTAGAAGGGCTAGATTAGGAAAATTCAAATTGCCTTGTCCTCGTATGACATACGCATATCAGTCATGGTCTGGAAGTCTTGGGGGGAAAAGGGAGGCCTGGGGTAATCTGGTGTGCCTGGCTTGGCATTCTTGGCCTGTCGCAGATCCCTCTTCTCTTCGGCGCCAAGTTTTGCGTATATGTACACCTTCTTGACTGCCTCTGAACTTCAACAGCTTTTGGAGAGGGAGGAATTGCAATTTCTTTTAATTTTCGAGCGGAGAGTACGTCTCTAATTGCTCTTTTCTTTCTCCTAACCAACGTTGTAGGAGTGTGTGTCTCCCTCACCTTCTTGGATAGTATGACACACCTATTGGATTTGAATTCCTCAATAGCGTTAGAGATAGCCTCTAATTTTTCAAAGAGTTTATCCTGTCTGTCTTTGCACTCATCGCATTCACAACGAGAACACGAGGGTGAAGAGGGGTGAGAGGGACTTGTCTAAGGGTGAAAAAGGGTGTTTTCAAACATATTTATTCTTTATTAAGCATCAACATACTCATCATCACGAGTGGTAGAAACATCATCATGCCTGCCACTAACACCAACAACTTCACCAGAAGAAGCACCCGGATCTGCCTTAGTAAAAGGTTGGTCATGAAGAGTTTCAACATTAGGCTGACCTTGCCTAACTGCCCTCTTATGGCTGTTGCTCAAGCCAATTCCTTCTTTATTAACTCCACCGTTGGGTCTGTAATAGTATCAACATGACCTAAAGTAATATAAGAAGTCATCACCGACTCCTCCTCAGTAGGCACGATCCGTGGATGCACAACCTATAAAAAAGAAAAAAAAGACAGATGTATTTAAATTATATAATATAATAATTTTCACAGTTGGTCTACATTTTTTTAAAAAAACCCATCTATTGCATAGTTTGCAGTATATGGTTAACATCCGTTTGAGTCTGGTTCAGAGAAACAGAGCAAAACATAGATAATCTGATGCAAAATATCAATCATCTGTTGCAATAATTGCACAGGATGGGTAATCTGTTATGCAACAGATGATCTGTACATCCCAACAGATGAAGATATGTTATCAAATTAAACATCTGTTGCATAATTTATAGTAGATGGTTAATCTTTTAGGAGTTGGGTTCAGAGAACCAAAGCCACAGATGGGTAATCTGATGCAAGATATACCCCGTCGCAACAGATGTCCCATATGGTGCATCAGATATAACATCTCATGCACTATATATAACATCTGTTCAATATCTTTCTTTTCTTTGAGTAGAATTATTTTACTTGAAGAAGACGTACTGCATCATCTGGAGGGTTAAAGAGATCAGCCTCCTTATTATTGGTGTTTCTCTTTGCAGCCAATCACCTAAACATCCTTGGTGAGAAACCTCATCCGGGTAATCCATTAACTGCTTTTGGAGGGGAGGAATGACTTTAAATGCCCAAGCCTGAAAAGTGTAAACAGGAAGCAAGCAAAAAAAATCATAATAACTATATTCAATATAAATTAATGGATGAGTAAAATTAGTGATTAATTTTACCATGAAAGCCTAATGAATGCAGAATAAAGTGGTCGTCCCTGATGATAGGTTTGTCAGTAAATATTAGACAGTCAAGTAGAAGTTGTCACATCCCCAGGAATAATTGTTGAATTTATCAAAACCCTCAGCACGTGCCAACAAATCATCTTCTAGGACTTTGTTGACGTCTGTTGCCAATATAACCGAATGAGCAAACCAAACTAAGCACAATTTCTCCCTGTACTGCTCTGGTATAGTTTTATCCTCGAGATCTATCAACAAATCCGATGCTTTGTAGCCACGTCAAGCAATGTCAAACAACCCATCTATTTTTTCCTTGCATATTCTTGCCTTGGACATTTTGCGGGGTGGTGGTCCTTCTGGACAATGGCATCTCAGGCCCGACACTATGGCAAGCTCTTATAAGCTAAAACAAATAGGCATGCCACAGTAGTTGATCCAGATTTCATCCATCTTCTTTTTGCCCCCTCCTCCGGATCTTTATCATCCCCCGTGTACTTAATCCTACGCTTGAGAAGACCATATACCATCGTCATAGGGAAACGGATACGGACAGAGGGGTCCTCAATCAGCTCAAGAAAACGTCCAAAGTAGCTCTTCTTAAAAGTCTGCCTATGTTTTCGTTCTTCATAATTTTCATAAAATGTTCAAAAATTTTCCCCATCTGACATTTAAGTACAATTTGACCAGTTAGTTGTTTTCCTTCTGGGTTATTTATCGGCATCGCAACTTCAAAGGTGTCAATACTAAAAGTTTTGACAGGATTATGCTGGGATGTCGATATTAACTCACGCCCCGTTGGTGATCCATTATCATCATGTTGATGATCATCCTCTTTCTCTTTCTGACTCTCCAATTCCTCCTCTTTCTCACTTTTATTTTCTTCATCACCATCTACGGACCCTTTTCCACCTCCCTCAATATTGTTTTCACATCTCTCCTCAGCTTCACTTTTCCCTGACTGATATTGTTCAGGAGCTCCTTTGAATCCCTCTATACTGTAGCCTTTTTTTTGAGTGGTCAGATGTTGATCCACTTTCACTTTCTTTTCTTTTGGGAGACATATTTTACCTACAGACAAAGAAAAACAAAAATTACATTATGGTTGATGTATGCATAGATTTTAAAAAATACATTACAAACACCATGAATACTGACACACCAACAGCTACCACCACAAACACCACCAACCAATGCCAACAATTAAACAAACACCACGAATACCGACACCACCATAAACACCACCAACCAATGCCACCATAGGTGCCACCACGACAACCACAAACACCACCACCACCATCCAAATATACCATGACAGTCAATGGAACACAAAAATGGAAACTAGGGATTTCTTGAGTTCTTCTTACGATTTTACCATCAAAACTCAAAATTGTAAACCCATTCTCAAAGATAATACAACTAAAAGTTTTATTTTTTATCATTAACTTAAAAGCCCTTATTTTTTAGAAAAAAACAAATATAGAGCTCTTCTCGAACTCTGTTGCCTATGAAGACAAAGAAAATGACTGATACAAGCAAGAATTATGTCGAAAATAACACCTATGTGGTCGGAAATGAGAAGAAAAACGATCTGTTGTGGAGGGTTGAGCAAATTTATTGAGTAGTTGTTGTCTGTACTGTATTGTTGAGTGAGAATGAGAGAGAAAGAGCCAGACCTCGAGATTTGAAATGATGAAACATTTTGCATGGGTTGATTTGTATTTTGAAAAGAATAACAAGTAGTTTTGAAAATGTTAATTTGGTCCGAAATGATCTTAATTATTTTTAAAATCATAAAATATATGCGTAATTTTTAAAATCATATAAAAATAATTAAAGTTGTAGTTGACCGAGTACTCTAGGAGGTGACCATGTAAAAACTCACCCCTGGTCCTAGATTACTCAATTTAGGAGTCTAACATATGAACTCAATTGAAATTGTAAAAAATAAATATTTAACATGTTGCATCAGATTTCTCATCTGTTGTAAATTATCAATCAGATTAGGTAACAATAGATTATGAATCTGATGTAAATTATCAAATAGATCAAGTCATCTGTTGCGACAGATTACCCATCTGTTGTAAATTATCAAATGGATTGTCATATGTCGGAACAGATTACCTATATGTTGTAAATTATCAAATAGACGCTGCCATCTGTTGTGGTTGACCCTATGAGAACTCACCCCTAGTTCTAGATTAATCGATAGTTGACCTTATGAGAACTCACCCCTAGTCCTAGATTAATCGATAGTTGACCTTATGAGAACTCACCCCTAGTCCTAGATTATTCAATCAAGGTATTAGTACCCTAGTCCTAGATTAATCAATTAAGGTATTATTCTAACATATAAGGTAGTAAGAATCGGTTCAGCTCAGAGTGATTGATTGTCAACTCTAGTCGGGAGGAATGCAGTACCATTTCATCATACAATTGACAAAAGACTCAATTGAAGTTGTAGTTAACCCTATGAGAACTCACATTCAATTAAGGTATTAGTCTAACATATGAACTCAATTGAATTATATATAAATAAATATTCAACCTGTTGCAATAGATGTCTTTTCTGTTGGATCAAATCAAACAGATTATGTAATCTGTTGCAATATATTACACATCTATTATAAACTATCATATAGATTAAGCCATTTGTTGCGCCAGATCACAAATCTGTTGTAAACTATCAAACAAATTAAGTCATATATTGTAATAGATTACCCATTTGTTGTAAATTATCAAATGGATTGAGTCATATGTTGCAATAGATTACCTATCTGTTGTAAATTATCAAATAGGAGTTGTCATCTATTATAGTTGACATTATGAGAACTCACCCCTAGTCCTAGATCAATCAATTGAGGTATTAGTCTAACATATGAGGTAGTAAGAATCAGTTCGGCTCAGAGTGATCGATCGTCGACTCTGATCGGGAGGAACACAGTACCGTCTCATCATGCAATTGACAAAAGACTCAATTGAAGTTGTAGTTGACCCTATATTCAATTAGGGTATTAGTAACCTAGTCCTAGATTAATCAATTAAGGTATTAGTTTAACATATGAGGTAGTAAGAATCGGTTCGATTCAGAGTTATAGATCGACGACTCTAGTCGGGAGAAATGTAGTACCATGTCATCATGTAATTGCCAAAAGACTCAATTAAAGTTGTAGTTGACCTTATGAGAACTCACCCCTAGTCTTAGATTATTCAATCAAGGTATTAGTACCCTAGTCCTAGATTAATCAATTAAGGTATTAGTCTAACATATAAGGTATAAGAATCGGCTCGGCTCAGAGTGATCGATTAACGACTTTGGTCGGAGGAACACCGTACCGTCTCATCATGAAATTGTCAAAAGACTCAATTAAAGTTGTATTTGACCCTATGAGAACTCACATTTAATTAAGGTTTTAGTCTAACATATGAGCTCAATTGAAATTATATATAAACAAATGTTCAACCTGTTTCAATATATGTCTTTTCTGTTGGATCAAATCAAACAGATTAGGTAATATGTTGCAACATATTATGCATCTGTTGTAAACTATCAAACAAATTACGTCATTTGTTATGACAGATTACGAATCTGTTGTAAACTATCAAACAGATTAAGTCATCTGTTGCACTTAAATATTTTTTGATCTTTTTTTATAAAGAAATTTAGGTATTTCCTGTTTGAGATAAAATAGTTAAAATACTAAGGCGGTAAAAAATATTACCCGGTACAACTTTGATAACTCAAAAATCTCCTGAGTGAGTAGTCTTATCTGGTCTTTTTTATGTCACCGTCTCTTCGTACCCCTCAAAAGTTATTAATGAATAATTAAAACCCCCCATATCTAGAACTCTCTTTCCTTCATCCATAAAGTAGTCTAGACTAGACTCAACTCATAACTCTTATTTATTCTTTATTCTTAATTATCTTTGTTGTTTCCTTTTTTCCTTTCTTTTCTCTCTTCTTTCGGATGAGGATCCTTTAGGATCTCAACCAATCAATATCTTTTCTCGACTGAACAGGATGTTCTGATCCGTTTGCTTTTTTGACATTACAGGTATGGTTCAAATTTGCTCTTTTCATCTCGTCTTCTTATTTGTATGTCATTTAAATTAGTTATTTACATCTGTTGCTATCAATGATTTACCCATTACCAGTTTGCTATTTATTGAGAAAATTGAAGGAAAGGTGACTTTTAAGTCTTGAATGAATGAACCGTTGTTTTTATTAAAATATGCGAAAAAATTCATCTGTTGGGAGAACTTAAAAAGCCTTGTTATCATATCAGTATAGTTTTTTATATCTTTTGTTTGGTACTTTGGTGGTGCTGTTGTTAGGGTTGGTGGTTGTGTTGGAACATGTGATGTTTGTGTGTTGGATGGTGTTGGAACATATGGTGTTGTTTTGTTTGTTTATTTGTTGTTGATGCTGTTGGTGGTGGTGTTGCAATAGTTTTCTCAACTATTGCAACTGATGAATCAATTGTTGGAATAGACGAAGAAACTTTTTGAAGAAATCAAACCAGTAGCAAGGTTGGTTTGATTTATTCCAACAGATGGCCCATCTGTTGTAACATGTGATCCATCCTTTGCAAATAATGCCTCATTGGTTGAACAGATGGGTAATCTATTGCATCATATTGGTCATCTATTGATTCACTCAATTTTGCATTACCCTTTTGTAATGTTCTTTTTCTTCTTCTCTTGTTTACAGATAAAAGAAAGTGAAATTGGATCCACTTTCGTTCGGCCAGCATTAAAGGCTAGAGTAAAGATGGGTTCGGAGGAATAAGCTGCTTGCAGATGGAACCACTTCATATATGGAAGGTATGTATTACTGATCAACCTATCATGAAAACACACATCCAGTACAATGATTTTGTGAATGTTTGTTCTTTTCCTATTAGGCATTAATTCTTCAAACAAGATATGGAATTTTACAGTTAAGATTGTTAGGTTTGAACTGGTAAGGCTGAGGGACCAAGACGGTGGTGTCGATATCCCGTTACAATTTAATGAAGGTTTATGCTCATGTTTTTGTGTCAAGTTTAGGGAAGGGTTCAAGTTTTTGGCAGCAGTGTAAATATCCAATAGTGATTGGACTGATTTTAATGGCACAATGGACTTCTTGAAAGGCCTCTGAAGCCTCACAATGCAGCAAACAATGATAGAACTAATAGAAATCCCCCTGGTCCAAATTTATATGGATGGGTTATTGGAGGAAACTATTATACAGCAGAAGGTGTTTGGGAGAAAACCTGTACGGGAAAAGGGAGGTTGAGAAGGCCATATATCATCTTAGTACTTGTTTAAGAGGATACACAGGGTCGGAAGGAAAGTGTAGCAAAATTGGCTTATGAAATTGACATGAAAAATGAAAAAACTGGATGAGATGCGAGTGTGAAAGTGTATCCAAAAATGAAAATCCATCAGTTGTTGAAGAAAAAAAAGAATGGTCAAGAGGAATTGACCCTATGTATCCTCTTAAACAAGTACTAAGATGATATATGGCCTTCTTAACCTCCCTCTTCCCGCACAAGTTTTCTCCCAAACACCTTCTGCTGTATAATAGTCTCCTCCACCAATCCACTCATATAAATTTAGAACAGGGGAATTTCTATTGGTTCTATCGTTGTTTGCTACATTGCAAGGCTTCGGAGGCCTTTCAAGATGTCCATTGTGCCATTAAAACTGGTCCAATCACTATTGAATATTTACATTGCCGTCAAAAATTTAAACCCTTCCCCAAATACAAAAATATGTGCATGAATCGTGTCAATAAATTGTAATGGGGTATCGACACCACCGTCTTAGAACTCATCTGCATTATCAGTTCGCACCTATCAAACTAAACTATACAATTCAGGATCTTATTTGAAGGATCAGTGTCTAATCATCGGTAAAAACTGCATTCACAAAATCATTGCACTTTATGTGTCTTCATGGTAGCCTGATCAATAATATACATAACTCGCATACATGAAAATGGGATCCATTGCACGCATCTTATTTTTCCTTCCCCATCAGGACATGTCAGTGTTGTTTATTCATCTGCTCGAATGTGATGACTATTAAAATAGAGGTGTGAAGAGTCGTGACTTTTTATCTTAACACATTCAAAACAGCTGATGAATTGAAATCTCTATCCATTGAAACTTACGAATCAGCTGTTGGAAGAAATCAAAACATCTCCTCCAAATATATGGTCCATCTGTCGCAACAGATAATCTATATGTTGCAACAGATGGTAAATCTGTTGCAATAGACCTGACTTTTTTTTAATTAATCTGCACGCATTTGATTACTTCTTTCTAAATACGTTTGTTTCAATTTAGTTTTCCTATTTATAAAATCAATAGAATTTTATTATATTCTTTCAAGATTACCCCTATTATTAAATGACTACATAAAGTATATTATTCACATTTATACTTTCTACTCATAATTAATAAGGCCAATTTGGTAAAACAATCACCTAATTTATATTTTTATTAATTGGTGTGCAAAGCCCATGGGGCCCAACTAATACGTAGCGGAGGGACTATTAAAAAGAGGTAAAGACTTTTTATCTCACACATTCAAAACAACTAATGAATCAAATACTCCATCTGTTGAAACTGAAACTAATGAACCAGCTGTCAGAAGATATCAAATTATCTCCTCCAACTTATACATATTGTCCATCTGTTGCAACAGATAATACATAAGTTGTATCAGATGTCTTATTTGTTGCATATACAAACCTTTTATTACAATAGATGGTAAATCTATTTTGACAGCCATCTGTTGCACATTCAATCCATCCATCTATTGCAACAGATGCTAAATCTGTTAAAAATTCTGAATGATCTGGTGCAACAGCTCAATAATAACAGCTTTTATCTAGTCTCAAACCACTATGAAAATGTAAGAAGTAATTAGTGTAAAAGAAAAAGTCGCGACTTTTCATAGAAGATAAAATGCCACCAATTTGAATGTAATTAATACAATGGAGCTGAACAGTCCTGCCTTTTGGCCTGACACGTCCAGATTATATTATAGGTCCCTCAATCTTCATTCAACTCTATTTATTTCTTGCATTTTTTCTTTTGTGTGACATCTTCAACTACTTCTCTTCAAAGATCATATTCCTTTCTCATTGAGGTAAGTTTTTTTGGGCATAAATTTACCAGTTGGTCATATACGTTGTATTACATTGTGAACATTTTTCTTTACATTTGTCAATTTATGCGTTTTCTAGATATGGATGATCCTTTTTTGGACATTCCTATTCTATGCGACACAGTGCGGGAACTTCAAAGGCAGGTTAATGACCTGCAGAGCGAGTTGGACGCTTTGAGAGCAACAATGTTCAGAGAGATGCAGAGGCTGATGAGAGCCCTACTGCTGCGAGTTGGTTGGCCAGCTGTCATTAATGATGATGATGATAATAATACTTAGAATGTGTTTTTTCTTTTAGCGTATGTATTTTAATTTTTCTATATTGGATCTATACCTAATGTATTTTATTTTTTATTTAATGAAAAATTTACTTTTAGTCAGACTTTGGCGTTTTAATTCTTATTCAGTTTTCATTCTATTTTCTTCTAATCTAATACATATTAACATGTCGACGGTTGGAGGCAATGTTGAATCCAGTAGCACTAGAAATTTTGGCTTTTGAGTTCTTTCAATAGTTGGAACCGATTGGTCATCTGTTGGGTTTCAACAGATTATCCACCTGTTTTGACAGATTTTTATCTGTTGGAGGAAAGCATTCCAGTTGTTTGTGCAACTGTTGAGAATAATTATGGTCTGCTGTATTATTTAAGTTCATGTTTTGCCTTATTTTATTGATGCACAAGTTATTTAAAAAAAAACATTTTATATATAATAAATGATAACATTAGGTTCACAAAAATAAGTTAAATATATAAAAGTCCACAACAAACAAACAAACAAACAACAACACAAGTTTCTGCAATTACAACAATCATGGTGGATTATGATTCGGGCATGTAGTTATTTTGTGGCCAGTGCACTTACATATGGAGCACTTGTTTCTTCTTGATGAAAATGATTCTCCAACTCCACGCCTCCTTTTATATGGCTTTCTTCCCGGTTTGATAGTGCTCGGGTCAATATATAAAGGAGGTATTAATCTCCCTATAAGCTCTACTGGAACAACCCAAGATTCTTTGGGAGGCACCGGAGTAATATGCCCACTATATGCCATTTCATAATTTTCCACCGAATAACATTGAGAGGAGTGCTCGTAAACTTCAGGTCCATATTTATGGCCGTATTGAGCTCGAAGGGCTTCCATAGCATGTGGACAAGGTATTTTATCCAAGTCAAAAACTCTACACGTACAAGATCTCGTTTAAAGATCGACTGTGGTAGCATCACCATGACCGGTGATATGAAATTTGTAATCTGCTATTTTATGAGAGAATAACCTATTCCCCAAACTGATGTTCGTTGATATTTTATTTTCAATTTCAAGAACAAATTGGGTTCATTTTTCTAGGCACTTGAACTGCACACGCCTTTCGTTAAAAAAAATAGCTATATTTCTCGCTTATTTTTTCAAACATAGCCTTGATGGGAAATTTTCTTTCATTGCCAAATAATGAATTCACCGATTCAGCTATGTTTGATGTCATAATATTGTACCTATAGAAAAGAATCACTTAGTACGACATCAAACTAAACTTGTAAATCAAATAAGACATTAAATTCATAAGAATGTACCTATTTGCTGGACAGAATGCCCGACTCCATCTCTTGTAACTGACACGTGCAAGAAATTCTGCTACCTTGGGATTCATATCCGTTATTTGATTGAAATGGTCTAAAACTCCTCTCTACTATATGCTTTAACTGCTCTATAAACAAGGGCGACGACCCTTTCGTTGTGATAGTTGTTTCGAATGTTCTCTCCAAGATGCCTGATGCAACAACCAAAGTAAGCTGAAGTGAAGAAAAGTGAACCCATCTTTGGAATACTTGGATGTATATCCGATACAAAATACAAATCTTCGGTATCTTCGATGCAGCGTCGCAGTTGTTCAAAAAAAATCCATAAGAGGCATCACATTCCTTGTTCGCTACACAAAAAGCGACAGGAAAGATGTGATTCTCCGAATCCTGCGCCACCATCGCTAGTAGAACTCCATTATACCTGATCCTCAAGAAGGTACCGTCGACGGCTATGCATTTTCTCAAATGTCGAAAACCTTGAATCTAAGCACCGAAGGATACAAAAAAGTACTTAAACCTTCCGTTTTCATCCAAATGCAATTTCGTCTTACTTTCGGGATTTGTGGACTCAATCATGTAACGGTAAGCATCCAAGACTTCATACCCATGCTCGAGTGTCCCCCCGAACCAGGTCCTTGGCAATCCCCATGGCCTTATATACCTTCCAATAACTAACCAGGACACCTAAATCCGTAAGGATTTGATTGGCCATAAGCCTTGTTGAAGGGCCTTTGCCATCGGGGAAACTACTACTGAAATATTCACCGAGAACCTTTGCCGTGGCGTAAGGATTTTGGCCCAAGATGTGCTCCAAACCACATGTGTGATGCTTTTCATGTTTATGAATGACGAATCTGTTAGAACTTGCGTACTTCACCACTCTCAACCACCATTTGCAGTTCGAATTAGCATATTTAAAGCAAAAAACACTGCTCGAATTAATCACCTTCTTTATTCTAAAATCTTTTTTCACGTAAGAAATAAACAAAGTGTTAGATAGTTCATTCTTGTCCTTGAATGACATTCCAATAAAAAAGCCGGTCCCATCGTCTTGAAGATTTCCAGATTGTGTCGATTGAGAAGAACTGCACATCATATTGGTCGCATCAACGGGCATAGGTGTTTGATCATCATCTAGAATATTCATGTCTAGATCATCCAACCTATCATCAAAGAAGTCTTATTTTTCTTCTTCTTCTATGTTCTGATTCTTATTCTCATTCATCTTTTTAACCATGTACACCCTTAACACCGGGCTGGTTGAATCACTTAGATAAGAACACAACCGAACTTGATCGGTTATCTTGAAAGGCAGTACCCTCTGATTTTCAAAGGAGTTGTGCATGTAGATGATGGAAAATTCTTCTGGTTGACAATTCAGTCCACAAAAGCTGATGATTAAGTTCACAAAATCATTATACGAAACACCACTTTGGACTGTCATAGCTATCTTCTCTAGAATTTCACCCTCCTTTCAACGCCATACATATCGATTGCTCTTCTCAACCCAATGACCATGACAATCCACCCCTATTGTTATTAATCCCTCCATTAGTGGTACCTAAATAAATTCATTTGTTAAAAAAAAGTTGATAGTGATTTCATAGTGCCGTGAATGAATCCTAACAGATGTGTTATCTGTTGTAATAGGTAAGTGATGAGTCGCAACAGATTCTTACCTATTGGGATTCATGTTATGGGTCTGAATATCTGTTGCAACAGATAAATCGCCTGTTGGAATTGATGTTATAACTAAATCACCTTTGAAGCTAATTCCAACAGATGAGTGACAGTTGCAACAGATAATTAACCTGTTGTGACAGATGACTTACCTGATGCCAAAGGTTATTAATCTGTTGTAACCTATGTTGGAATTGTGTTCAGGTTCTGTTGCAATAGGTAACTAATCTGTTGCAACATATATGTCAAATGTTGCAACAGATGAGCTATCTGTTTAAACATGAATCTAACATATCAGTCTTCTTTTGAAATAGATATCTCATCTATCGCAACAGATGATTTATCTATTTAAACAGATGAATTTTATGTTGGATTCATGATTGGGTTCTATCCATTATTGGAAAACAACAACACAATAGCAGTTACTCAGATTATAAATTCAACTAAAATCATAATTTGACTTACCAACTAAAATCTATTTCTATTTAGTGATTACTTTTACTTAAATATTGTCCGCACATCGTGTGGGTACTAATACTAGTTTACTATTAAATAGTAGTAAACGAGCCTATGATTGAGGATATCCTAAATTCTTAATTAACCTTTGTCTGCTATGGAGATAAATGATCTTGTAATAGGACACTCTTGAAGATTCATTTGATTACAAGATACAGGTCTCTATTAACATATAAACCAAGTAATATCGCTGAAGTCTTAACCAGGTTAGATTGACTTTAAAAGCTTATTAAATATGCCAAGTCATATTCAGATTTTGGGTTCTGATACATCACCTTGGCAGTTATGAAGTTTCTCCTGCTCATTTTATGTCTCGTCTCCTCCTTGGTTTGTTTTCATGCTTTCATGTTTAATTAGTCCTAACATTTTACAGATTCCTTCTGACTGTTACAATTTCTGTAGCAAGATAAGTTCATCTGGTCATCACAACAAAGACAACGGGTGAAAGTTCTAAATCCTTATCCTCCCCAAGTGTTGTTAAATCAATAAAGAATATTGTGAGCAGGGGCAGATCTACAGGGAGTTCATGGGTGGCATGACACCCACACTTCTCGATTGAAACTCTATATATTTATATGTATCAGTTAATGTATAAATATTACTCTTGGTACCCACAATATCAAAGGAATTGGTGGTGCAAGTGGTTGGAATAGCTTGGTTTAACTCCAACAGCGTGGGTTCAATCCTTGCTCAACACTATATTTTTAGTTTTTAAGAATGATTTTTTGCACTATACTTTTCTCTAGAAAAACATGTTGTGGTTATGAAGAATGGAACCTTTGACCTCTTCTTATAAAAGACTTGAAAATACCAACTAGGCTAGCTTTCATGTAGTGCCAAGATTTGTTGATATATATAATTATAGTTTATTCTTTGAATATTGACTCCACTATCCTAAAATATCATACGGAGTATATATTACTGTTCAAAATAAGGTGGCACCCAGAGCTTCCAAATCCTAGATCCGTCTCTGATTGTGAGTGTCCTTTCTGTTCATTCTCTATTATCATCTTGATTCCTAGAGTTTCATTGCAGTGACACTCATACGAGAAACCGAATAAATCCATTGCTAATTTCTCTTTGGAAAAATCTGAGCAGTCAATTGATTTTTAGTCTTTTTCGTTCTTGCACTTTTGCATCGTTTTATTTTTTATGGATTGCACAAGGACAAAGACTCCATGCTACACCCCCCATCCTTCTCCCTCTAGAAAAAAGAAAATAAGTCTCCTGCTGACACTGTAAAACAAAATAAGTTTTATGTCCTTCTTTGTTATGCTTAGATTCGTTGAATTGTATTTTTTTTATTGTTGAAACAGTGGGGCACACCTGAAGATCGGATTGCTGTAATTGGATTGGGAATTGCTGCTGTTGTTGGTTTCTGGGCTGCTTTGAATCTTGTCACGATAATTTTTATTTCTTTATATATGGATGTCAGAGTTATTATATGTGCATATTCCATACCACATTGAGAAGTCTACAATATTTGTTGGGTGTGCAAAAACCAAACTCCCACATTGGTAGCTGAAGCAATTGGGAAGATACATATAAGGTGTAGGATCTCTTAATGGTATGAAGTCATTTGATAAAATCATGCAGACTTAGTCCAAAATGGATAATATCATACCATGATGAGCCCAAAAACTAGTATCAGAGCCCAAGTTCACTGAGAATGTGGGAACTATGGATCATGGTGCTAGGCCACATGGAACTTGGTTCAAGACTTTATAATGATTGTTGGCGAGCTCAGGTCCGAAGAAGTCAAAATTGGAGATAACTTTATTGTTTGTGGCATAATTGATAAACTTCCACCTTCATGGAAGAAATTTCAAAAAACTATGGGCCACAAGCAAAAGAAATCTTCTCTTGAGACTTTAATAATGAGAACCCGCATGAAAGAAGAGGCAAGGGGCCAAGATGCACTTATGCAAACAGAAGAGAACAACATCACACCAAAGGTAAATTTAACTTCAAGTAATGCTACCCCTAAACCTAACAAAAATATTGCGTTGAAGACTAAGAAGAAAAAATTCAAGAATAATAATGGTAGACATCCCAAAAATAATAATGGTGAGAATAACCAAGCAAAAAATCAACATTTACAACAAAAAGTCACTTGACTCTTGTGGACCCAGAGAACAAACATATGGTTGGGTGCAGTGGCTTGAGGATGTGACTCTTGTGTCCAACTTTCTGGGTTGGAATCCCTACAAAAAATACTATTATTTTGAGCACCCACAACCTTGAAATCCTGGGTCCTAATAAGAAGCGTAAGGCAATCAACCACAACTAAACATTTGTTAAGTGACAAAACTTTAAGAACTGTCTCAAAACAGCTCTAAAGTTCCTTTAATAACTCAAGAACCGAGTAAGGGAACATTGAAGTAAAATTACTAGTAATCCAAAATTCTTTAGGGGTGTTCCTTCAAAAGTCATGCGCTGAAGCCTGCTGTAATGCCCCGCACTTTCCTAAGCTAGAAAACTAACCGTTATTCGTTTATGTGAAAACCCCAATTTCGTAAGCCATATTTGGGCACCTAAATTATCAAGAGTACCCTATTTATAAGAGAGCTTATGATCTGTTAAGTGTGGTTATATGAGTCACTTAAGGTAGTACAAGCTAAGGGTTTTGAAACCATCAAGTTTTAGTGTTTGAATTCGCAAGGGTCATTTTGAATAAGCATAACTTGATAAATATGTGGTATTTCTGCATATTTCTACCCACAAAATTATAGAGAATCGAATTAGCGCTTTCCAACGATACTAATTTCACAAAAATCCGACACCCGAGCTAGGAGTTATGGCTTTGCGAAGTAGAGTGCGTCGCCTAACCAATCGCACATGGCCACTGGAAAGCATATGCGATAGCATATGCGGCACCTATGTAAATATAGGAGATATCATATGCGGCTCCTATGTAAATATAGGCGATATCATATGCGGTGCCTATGTAAATATATGCGATATCATATGCAGCGCATATCTTATGGTTTCAAGTGACTCAAACACTCTGTTTTTGGGTTATTTTGAGGGCAATTAAGTCTTTTGGCACTCCGTACACACCCCTAAACTTAACCTTACGAATTTAATAGATTCTAAACACATCATAACCCTATTATCAGTCTAAGTTCATCATCCAAGAGCACTAAAGGATAAAAACAACTAGGGTTACACAATCAACATTGAGGGTCCAATCTTTCAATGAATCTGTTGCCATAAAGGTATGTGGCGTTATGAACAAGAACACCCTTTTGTTCTTGTGCCCAAAATTTGCATTATTTTACAAAGATACATGATTTTTACATGTTTTATCATAATTTGAAGTGATAAATCTTATCCTATGTTGTTGTTCAAGATACTATGATTATTTTGAATGTTTAGAAAATAAACTCCATGAGTTTGAGATTATTGTTATGATTAAAGGCTGAAATTTTTCAGATTTCCGTATAAATTATGCATGCTTATGATATAAAGCATAAATGTTGAAATGTTTTGATTAAGTATCGCTATAAGGGTCATTAACCCACATTGAGATTGTTGTTTTGAGAATTTATGTGCTACATGCACCCATGTTTAGACTATTTTTGATGAAGTATAGAAAGATTTGACCTTTTGGTCACAACAGAGTTAAAATCCACTTTATGAAATGAGTTATGGATTTTATCATTTATTTAACTTAAGAAATATGAAATTACCCTTAAAGTGGATTTTTCTTGTGATTTTTGAGCATAGTATTGGGAGTATTATTTAGCACCGAGTTGGGTATGTTACTACGGTTTCATACCCCAGAACTACGTGCCACCATAGGTTGAGACATTGACTTCCACTATATGTGGAAAATTGAGCTAGTGATCACTGAGATGAGATTGTTCTACACCAATGGCAAGGGTAGGATAGCCCTAACCTTACGGGGGACAAGTCGTGGGACATCATGGGTGCTCACATGATGTACATGTCGGTTAGAAGAACCTCCCAAAGAGTCGTCCCTCATTCTTAGATTGATTTTACTGATTTAAAAGAGATTTGAAATGCAGATTTATGATGTATTCAATATTCCAGATTTCACTAAGATTGCTTTGATGATTTGGAATCGAGATGGAAGTGAATTGAGATTTATTATGATGACTCACATGTTTCACCCGATATATTTTACTCTCTTATGATTATAATGATTTTAATTCGAACTAAGTGAGTCATTTATATCAGCATGCATAATTTTATAAACTGTGATAATATTAAGATATTATTTTATATATGCATTGCACCTCCATATGCTCGGTACGTTTCCATGGTACTGACCCACATATTCGTATGTGGGCTACATTTTCTCGAAATGTAGGTACAAGGTATAGTGTACATCTTCAAATCTAGTCAGTTCGCGGCATCCAGTCAGCAGGTGATGAGTTCTTTTGATTCAAGGTCTTGAGTTAGTTATACAGTTTGAGAAGTGTTGTATTTTCTTTATTCAGTCGTATTGAGTTGGGTTAGTCGGGAGTCATGACCCGGCTACCTACAGTCAGTACTAGTAGAGGCTTCCTAGATAGTCAGTAGAAGTTGATGTATTCCATTTCAGTTTTGGTTGTAAAAGCAGAGTTGTAATCTTGTAAATTTAGTTTTGTATCTATCATATTCAGAAAAGAGTTATTTTCCGCAGATTTGTATAGATTTATACTTTTTGTTCAGTTGCTTATGAGTTATGCCAGTAGAAGGGTTAGCTTGGGGTCACTTGTGATCCTAAGCACCGTGTGACGTCTCGGGACCCGATTTCGAGGTGTTACACCTGCTATGTAAAACACTCACCTTGAGTGATTCAACTCAAGTGTTTAGCAAAAGGAAACTTCCAAGACAAAAGGCTACCTCTCTCTTAAAACAAATACCAGGTGAAAAGAAAAATCTTTCTCAAAGCGGATTCAGGTTATCCAAGCAGAACTATCAAAAAATATGAAATATGTTTGTTGCAAGTATGAAAAATGCCTCCCGGTGGTACATTCATTTGTAGAAAATAGTTCCTGTCGAAAACAGAAGAACATTTATCAAAGAGCTAATAATGATGTTAGCAAATTGGTTAGTATGTTGATGAATAAGGATTTATAATTCTAAGTGTTGGTCGGAGCTGTTGTATGAAGTTAGAAGTTGTGATAACTGTGAAGAAAAATAACTTCCATACATATGTAAAAGAAGACATTTACCCCTTCCCTTTTTGGTGGAAAATATTTTTTGGCAACAAAACCCCAAAAAGTGACTTATCATCAACAAATATTTTCCTTCATACCAAACAGATCTTGAACATTTCTCCCCTCTTTAGATGAACTTCAGCTGTATCTGCGGTTAGTTTTGGAAAATATTTTAACTCTCGAATTATTATAGCAGGCATATAAAAACTAAGAACAACTTAGCTGAAAACTCGGAGAAACATTTCATGAAAATGAAAAAAAGGAATTCAACATTTTAACATAAAGGAACACATTAACTATAATAGAAGAGAGCTGAAAGTAAGACACATCTTATTATTCAACAACAAAAAATTCAAACACCCCTCACAATATCTATAATCAGGTCACTGAATCAATTAGAAATGACTGACCTCAAGCTTGGTATGTAATCCTTTCTTCTCTTCTTCAAGCTCTCTGATCTAACTTTCAAAACAAATGGAAGATTTGTTAAAACTTATTAAATATGTTTCTGAAACAGAATAAGTATGACTGCTTCCACACCTGTGCCCTTTAACTTTCTCATCTGAGCTTCTTGGGCAGCTTGCTTTTTTGAAAGCTGCTCAGCTGGAAGAAACAATAAGTTTTAGACATTGAAATTGCAAAAGAAGTATATATATATATATATTATTGGCTCTATATATAAAGATTTTGGATTTGTTCATAATGATCAAAAAACATCTAGTTTGTTTCACCTTTCCAATCATTTTCGATATAATTTAGATATTAAATTTTCCGTTATTTAAATCGATGAATATAGGGCTAAAACTTTAAAAGATCAATATATTTCTCTAGATAATCTGGTATACCTGTTACCCAGGGACTAAACTGAAAGAAACTCAAGCCAAAGGTTACCAATCAAAAAAACGGAGACTCTTGCCAAAGGCTCAGCCATAATAGCACAAAATAATAGAAATCTGGGCTAAAAATGTTAGATCTCTAAGGACCGGTGTCCCTAGAAGTCTAGTATTGGGCCAGTCTCCTATTGTTACGACCACGCGATATAGATCTTGTCACCGGACGATTCACTGAGAAGTCTATGCTTAACAGATCCTTCTCCTTATTCTTATTTTGTGAGCGACCAATTTTTTCAATAAACAATAGGCTCGTTAAAAGGGAGCCTACAACCTTAGGACTCGTTAGAGAGAGACCCAGATCTCTTGTTATTTTTGATGTAAATTTTTCTTCCCTTTCGTCTATTACTTCCCCTCTTTATATAGAATCCTATTACAAGATATTTAAGGAAACTAAGAAACTACTAACATGGAAAAAATCTATTTAAAATAAGAATTCTAGTAAAACTAAAATACTATCTATTTTTAATGCCCACAAAATCTGAAGGTTGCAAAATCTACAGATTCTCTTTGCCGTTTCTTTCCTTCTTAGCTTGAGGGCCCCGCCTTGCATAAACCTTACCCACAAATGAGTCTATAACATTACCCCCTTCCTCTAAGAAGAGCTTTTCCTCAAGCTCAAAGTCTGGATAGGTATCACGAAAATGTGCAGCATCCTCCCACGTAGCATTTAACAATTCAAATTTACACTAGTGCACTAAAAGTTCCCAAGTTCCTCAATTAAGTTGAGCACGTAGAACAGAACAAGGCATAGGAACCACACGGCCATCCTCTACTGGAGGCAGAGTCGGAGGAACTGTTGGAGCCATACCTTTAAAAGCCATGAGGAGGGATACATGAAACACATTATGCAACTTACTCTCGCTGGGCAGTTGTAACTGATACGCAACTTCCCCTATTCGACGTAACACAGGAAAAGGCCCAAAGAACCGAGGTGTGAGCTTATGCCGCAAATGATCCCCAATAGATTTTTTACGATAAGGATGTAAACGCAGCCAAACTAGTGAACCTGGTTCAAATGCAACATCCCGGTGACCTTTGTCATAATATTCTTTCATTCTAACCTGAGCTTGTTGCAACTTGATGTGAATGTCACAAAAACTGAATCACGATCAAGCAAGGCATTGTCAACAACCTCTACCCGTGAAGAACCAGCTTCATAGGACAATAGACGAGGAGGATCTCGACCATAGACAACCTTAAAAGGAGTTGTTTACAATGTGGTATGAGAGGAAGTATTATAGCAATATTCTGCCCAAGGCAACTAGTCAACCCATTTCTTCGGATAATCTCCAATCAAGCAATACAAATACATTTCGATAGTACGATTCACAACTTCTGTTTGGTCGTCTGTTTGAGGATGATACGCAGATAAGAATGCCAACTTTGTGCCACTTAGACGAAACAGTTCTCTCTAAAAAAATGCTTGTAAAAACCACATCTCTATCACAAGTAATTGATTCGGGTATCCCATGCAGCCAAACAATATGCTCAAAGAAAACGTGAGCAACACAAGTTGCATTGTAAGGATGAGACGAGGGTATGAAGTGTGCATATTTGGAAAATCGATCAACTACCACAAACAATACTATTTTGCCCCATGCCTTTGGTAAGCCATCAATAAAGTTCATTCCAATATCAGCCCAGACCTGCTCGGGGAGTGCAAGAGGTTGCAGTAACCCTGCTGGGCTTAGGTGTTCAGCCTTGTTACGTTGGCAAACTGGACAAGCAGCCACATAATCCCTAATAACTGACTTCACCCCCTTCCAGTAGAAATCCTGTCGTATGCAATGCAATGTTTTCTGTACCCCTTCATGGGAATTATCATGGAATCCTGACAGAATTGCGTAGATCAATTAGGAAGAGGGCAACAAGTAGATACGACCTTTGTAAAAGAGTAGACCATCCTTAATTGACCAGGAAGCATCAAGCTCATGGCGGAGCACTTGTTGGACTAATTCTTGCAAGGAAGCATCATTAGATACCTCTTATCTGATTGCATCAAGTAATAAAACACGTGGGTGACTAATAGCATACATTAATTCCTCTGTAGTAGGGCGACGGGACAAGGCATCAGCAGCCTTATTCAAGTGTCCAGCCCTATACTCCACACAAAAGTCAAACCCCATAAGTTTGCTAATCCAATGTTATTGGGGTAAAGTGGTAAGGTGTTGCTCCAACAAGTATTTAAGGCTATAATGGTCTGTGCGAATCAAGAAGCTCTGCCCCATAAATAAGGACGCCAATATTGAATTGCCTTGGCTAAGCCAATTAATTCACGCTCATAGGCAGCCAATTTAAAGTGTCATATGGCTACTTGTCTACTGAAAAAGGCAATAGGATGGCCATCTTGTTATAATACTGCTCCTATACCACTTTCGGAGGCATCATACTCAAGTATAAACTGCTTATCAAAATTTGGCAGTTGTAAAACTGGAGCATTTGCAAATGCTTCTTTGAGGGTGCAAAGAGAAGACAAGGCTACATCATCCCACTGGAACAAGTTCTTTTTAAGCATGTTGTTTAAAGGGGTTGATAATTGACTATAATTCTTTATGAACTTGCGGTAATAACCTGCTAAGCCCAAGAATCCGCGCAAGGTAGTGATGGACTGTGGTTGACGCCAATCAATGATGGCCTGAACTTTACTTGCATCTGCTGCCAGGCCTGTTTCAGACACTAAATGGCCAAGATATGCTACTTGTCTCTCACCAAAAGTGCATTTGGACTTCTTGAGATATAGATTATGAGCTCGTAATAACTCAAAAATTATATGCACATGTGAGAGATGATTGTCCCATGTCTTGCTAAATATTAAAATGTCGTCAAAGAAAACCAACACAAATTGACGTAAATAGGGTTTAAATACCTTGTTCATAAGTGCCTGAAACGTTGATGGTGCGTTTGACAATTAGAATGGCTTGACAATCCGGATGGCATAACCAAAAATTCAAAGTGGCCATGATGTGTACAAAAAATTGTCTTCTCAATATCCAGAGGATCCATACGGACCTGATGATAGCCATATTTCAAATCCAACTTTGTGAAATATGTAGAACCATGTAATTCATCCACCACGGGAATTGGAAATTTATCCTTCACCGTATTGGCATTGAGCTCATGATAATCAACACAAAAACACCAAGTTCCGTCCTGTTTATGGAACAATAAAACCGGGGATGAGAATGGTGATTTACTCGGCCGTATGATCCCTTGTTGTAACATCTCTTCACATTGTTTTTCTATCTCATCCTTTTGTAAATGAGGATAGCGGTATGGCCGGACCACCACTGGGTTGGAACCAAGTAACAAACAAATGCGATGGTCAAAATTTCTCATAGGAGGCACCCCTGTAGGTTCTTGGTATAAGTCAGAAAATTCAGCCAAGAGTTGTTCCAATTTGGAGTGGTGCTCATCTGAATCATGTAATAGATGAAGTTTCAATTTTGAGCTAGTTTATTGTCCATGAAAGACGGCCTGTTGTCCATCTGAAGTAAAACTCATTGTGAGTGAAGCAAAGTCCAAGAGGATGGGGCCCAAAGCTTGTAACCATATTACCCCTAGAACAATGTCAAAGCCATCTAAGGGAATAACAAAGAAGTCGGCTTTAAAAGCCTGATTATCAATAGTGAATGACATTCCAGGGCAAATACCTTTGCTGTAAAATTTTTATCCATTAGCAACTGAAACATTGGCACCTGTCCCTGATTGTACTTGCATCCCCAAGTGTCGGGCTTCTGTGCAACTTATGAAATTGTGTGTGCTGCCCGAATCAACCAAGCTCAACAATGCTTGACCTTCCATGAGTGCTCGTAATTGCATTAGTCTTGCACTTTTCTGTCCCGTGATGGCATGCAATGAAATTTCAGGTTCTTGCACATCTCTTTGGTCAGGATTTTCATCATCTGGATCAGCTACTTCCAACCAAAACAACTTCTTACATTGATGCCCAATTGAATATAGTTCATCATAATTATAACACAACCCCTTCATCCTTCTCTCCACCATTTCAGCCCTTGTCAATTTTTTAATAAAAGGAGCGGATGAACTTACAAGTTTTAATTCACTAATACCACTTAGCGTGTTGCTGCTCTTAGGAGTAGGAACTGTTGCATTTGCGGCAGTATTCAAATAGCCTTTAGTCCCTTGCCAATTCTCTTTTCGAGAGGATGTTGCCGTAATTACCTTCTGTTTCTTCTCAAATGCACGGGCTAAATTCATGGCATGACCCAAATTTGGTGGATTCTGCATCTCCACATCAAGACGAATAGAATCAATCAGGCCGGTAGTGAAGAGACTAACTTGTTGGTCTATGCGAACATACTTGCTTCCCCTGGCTAACAGTTCTTGAAATCGGCGCTGGTATTCGTCAACTGAGCCTGTTTGTTTCAAGTTAACTAAATCGCCTAATGGATTACTTCCCAACGGAGGCCCAAACCTGAGAGTACAATATTCTTTGAATTCCGACCAGTCAAGTGACTGATTATCTTGTTCAACCTGATGATACCATAATTGTGCCTCACCTAGAAGATAGAATGCGGCCAATCCACCTTATCATCTTCATTTGTTCTCTGATTGGAGAAGAATTTCTCACATCGATGTAGCCAAATTAATGGGTCCTCGGATCCATCAAAGGTAGGGAAATCAAGTTTTGTGTATCTTGACACCAGATTATTTCCCGTCACTTGGTTGGATCTATTTTCGAGTTTGTATGGCTGTTTACCTGTTTTGCGACTCACTCCCGCCTCAGAATCTCTTCCTTGATTCTTGCTAAACCCCACAATGAACTCCTGCAACTGTAACAATAATTGTTCCAATTGAGAAACCATCCTTGATTCAGATTGTTCCAATTGAGCAACCATTCTTGATTCAGATTGTGCCACTGCTTCCACAATCCGTGCTTTATTCGCAACTTGTGCCTCTTGAAGGAGTGCCTGTAACCCTTCACGTTTACTTGGATCGCCCATGGTGTTTGTCTCTGATACCAAGTTATAACGACCACGCGATATGGATCTTGTCACCGGATGATTCACTGAGAAGTCTGTGCTTAACAGATCCTTCTCCTTATTCTTATTTCGTGAGCGACCAATTTTTTTAATAAACAATAGGCTCGTTAAAAGGGAGCCTACAACCTTAGGACTCGTTAGAGAGAGACCCAGATCTCTTGTTATTTTTGATGTAAATTTTTCTTCCCTTTCGTCTATTACTTCCCCTCTTTATATAGAATCCTATTACAAGATATTTAAGGAAACTAAGAAACTACTAACATGGAAAAATCTATTTAAAATAAGAATTCTAGTAAAACTAAAATACTATCTATTTTTAATGCCCACAAAATCTGAAGGTTGCAAAATCTACAGATTCTCTTTGCCGTTTCTTTCCTTCTCAGCTTGAGGGCCCCGCCTTGCATAAATCTTACCCACGAACAAGTCTATAACACCTATCCTCTCAAAGTAACCTTAATTTAGTTCACCAGAGTGACAAGGAACACATTGCCTACTACCTCAACTGTTTCAAATCAGTTTCCACCTCTAGTACTACCTTATGAGATAATTCGAAGTGGCATAACAAAGTCTAAGGTGGCTTGTAGTCCTATGCTCTTTTAAGATGCCACTAATCTACAGGACTAAATAAACAACAGAACAATTGCAAGAAGCATCTACAGATTATTAAATTCAGAGAGAAATGTAAGAACACATAATGAGCTGTTATTGGTGCAGTAGCAGAAACTGTTAAATTGCATCATCGGACATCATTATAGGATTCAAAGCATTCAAATACTAACTACATAATCAAGCCTTTTACTAAATGTAAATGTGCAAACCTAGCTCAACATAAAGTAAAATAATATTTTTCAATCCTAATTCCTGGCACACCAACTTCTGACAGCATCAACATTGTTCCTTCTTCCTGTTTCAAATCTTTGTTTGACCATATATACATAGTTGCGACAAGTAGGACACATCTCTTATTTTGGTTAATTGGCAAGTATGACCCCCACGCTCTGGCGTAAGTATGGTATCTAAGCTTCATAGTCTATATAAAAACAAAGATACCACCTAAAAATTAATGTAAATTTACCTTGTCTGAACTGTATAACTTTCTTATATGCCACATATAGTAGCAAAGCTTCATGTGAAACAAAGGCCAAATGATGGTATCTAATCTTCATACTCCATATAAAAACAAAGATACCACCTAAAAATTAATGTAAATTTACCTTGTCTGAACTGTAACCGTCTTGTATGCCACATATAGTATTAGTAGCAAAGCTTCATGTGAAACAAAGGCCAAATGATGGTATAATGTATTAAAACCACTTTCATAGGCAGACTCTTGAGTTTTTCATACCTTCAGCCATTACTTGAGTAATTATCTCATCTTTATTTTATAGAAGAGCTGCAGCATCACTTTTCTTATTCTGTTCCCTGCGAAGTGTATCCCTTTCTTTGGTGAGAGCATAAACCTGAAATAATTGAAATATCAAAAAAAAACAGTAATACATTTAACAAAAATGTTAAAGAAGCATTGAATGGTCCCCTTTTAACAGCAAACAGAAATGCTAATCAGTCCTTGAGTTCTATTGAAGGCACAAACAACAATGACGCAATCAAGCATGCCATGGACAAAGATTAACCTGATGGTAAAAGAGGATTTGGTTTTACAAAAACCTAACTGGGGAACTGTAATCTAGAAAGTAAATATGAGGTTTCAGAAGTAAATATATATTAGGAAGGGATGGTGTAATTTCTTCAAAAATGTCAATTAAATTAGAAAGGATGGAACGTTACCAACCAACAAAATGTTCCTCTTATTCTTCAAACAAGTATCATGTCTGTGCATCATAAATGAAGCCGCTTCCACTTTTATTTTTTCTATTGTTTATAGAAGTAAGAAGCACTCGGAAAGAAGGTTATGGAGCTTCTCCAAGGAATTCTCTCCCGTGAAGGTGTGTGGATTCTCGAGGGTCCAAGCTCCCCGTTCCGATTCATATATGCTGTTAATAAGGTCTTATTAAATGGCATTAAAGGGGTTCGGCCCTCAACAGTCACAATTGTCTTCACATACTAGAACCATTTTAAACTAAAATTCTAGGGATCAGACCAGCATTAATACACTACAAAGAATCTGTGACCAGAAGATATGAAAAAAGCAAAAAGCATAAAAGATGAAACAGAGCAATTTTTGTGATGCTTAAATGAAGTAGCAGAACCACGCAACACGCCAAAAACCATCTTTCAAGAATTCGTATGACTGCTTTGATGTGCAGGGCTGGTCATCAAGTCATAAAGCAAGCACTTAAGAATGGAATTTAAAGCTGAAACATTGATGTGAACACATTCAGACCTTCCTCTCAAGAGCAAAAACTTTTCGATGGTACTCTTCTCGCAGAGATTCGTCTGCATCATTGGACTTCCTCTGTAAAAATGAATGTGTAAGCAGAGAGAGAAAAAATTGAGATTGGGGTGTTCTACATGGAAAGGAGTTTTGAGGGCTGAAAGATGAACCTAAAGTCAAGATAAAGGGAAAGATGCAGGGATGAGGGTTTAGAAAAAAGTTTTAAAAACTGCATTAGAACTCATCAGTTTAAATAAAACTAACAAAAGAACTAATTAAAGTTTGGATTCATTACCCATGTAACCAAATGCACATTTGATATTAGTATTAAAGGAAAATTAAATGAACATCAGAAGATTTGCTTGGCAGGGATGACTGTTCCCCATAATTTTTTGTAATTTAATTGATATAGGAAATTATCAGTTATGAGAGAGTGAAAGAGCATGTGAAGCACAAATCATCTGACTAAAGAGAGAAGCTAGAATTCGTCTAAGAGAAATACAATGTGTGTTGATGTGAAAGCAGTTTAATCAAAATAGCCAATGATATGACTTGTGTGTCATATGACACTATGCAACAACAGCAATTCTTCCTGCTCTCCACACATCTAGTCTAAGGAAGTCTGATTATTGGTGATGTTCATAAGAAAGTGCTTTAACAAATTAGCTGGTAGTTAAGATGACTGAATCAGTTAAACAGACGGCTTACACAATATCTGGGCCACATGGAAGATTTACCTATCTAGATGAAAAATTGCAAGCAGGGCTGAAGTTAAAGAAATATAATCAAATAACAAGCAGAAAAATAACACTAGCAGAATCATAGAAATCAAATTTATGAAATTGTCGATCCATCCTGAAACAACACGGACTGTAGTATGTCTTTGACTCATGCCATTTGGAAAACTGGAAGACAGCAACAAATTCAGTTAATAGCCTTGAAAGGAACTTTAAAATGATAGGAACTTACTCTCAGATCCTCAATGACAGCCTTCAATTGCTCGTTTTCATTCTTCAACTTCGCAATTTCATCAGCTTTTGCCTGAGGAAAAACAGTTGCGTGTCATCTCGTTGAATATTTGTATTTACAAACAAGATACTGAAGTTCAGGTTTAGCACACACACCAAGTAAATTCTTTTTTCAAGCATGATGCATAACAGTAAGTATGGACATTGAAAAATTAAGCACACAGAGAAAGAAATTAGTCCCAATAATTCAAAAACCTAAAGTATATCTATTGGCTTAGAAATAATCCTCCTGCATAATAAGAAAGAGCTAATTGCGATAAAACATGGGACACTACACATTTGCAGCTTCCCTCTAAGCCTCGTCTTTAGGCTTATACCAACATCCAATGCCAGTGGACTCCGCAACTTTAGGAAGGACCCACAGATTACGGAGAAAAATATCCATGTTTTCAGGAATTTGGGCCTCAAGATAGGAAACTATGTCATATTTGACAAATGCAAAAGAATATTAATGAGATGAGTCACTGACACACACAAACACAGGTCAAATCAAGACTTTTTCTAACTGCAGCTACTTTTAGTCAAAATTCAACTCAATGAAGTAACTTTTATCCATGACTTCGCAAGATGGGAGGAATAATTCAGGATGAGCACAATTCAGCTAATCTTTAGGTAACAGAACGAAAAATTATTGGACTCACTTACTTCAGGTGCAGACAACAAAAGAGTTCATATACTCGAGTAATGTCAGGAGATTGAGATCATTCTGTCCAGTATTACAGCTGGCTGAGAAGCACCAGGTGCACAAATTTTAGTTATAAAGCATACAGACATACCTGAGCTTGTCTAGCAACTCCTTGTAATGCAGTTTCCATCATTTTCATTTCCTTTTTCAGCTTCTCCAGCTCAACCAATGAATATGTAACATCTGAAGAGTTGCTTCCTGAGCTTAACCGTTGTTCTTTAAGGTCAATCTCATTGCCTCGCTAGGTAGCCTCAACAGGCCTACTAAGTGACTCATGTTCAAGCATAACTGAATCAGATACCCTCTTCAGACCTTCATCTATGTGCTGGTCACCAAGAAAGCTCCTATTAGAATGCTCTTCAAAACTTCCACCTTCACGTGCAGTTACAGAATCTAAAACAGAAGGTCTTCCACTATCTGTTCGGTCACTTGATGCATCCTGTGATTCAACTGGAGGAGATTCCTCAGTGACTTCTTTCTTCTGTTCCCTGTTTGTAGGGTCGCTTGATGCATCCTGTGATTGCCGGTGTTAGTTTTTGTAGTTACATATACTAACTTGAGTGATGCTAATTGCTTCAGACTCCCAGTATTTAGTGATTAATTGTGATTTGATTTATTTAGATTTGGTTTTAAATTGTTGGTGTTATTTTTTTGTATTTATGTTTTCTAGTTCGAGTTGATTAACAATGTTTATTTTTTAATACGATGAAATATAACTAAATGATACGTAATTTAACTCATTTATTACTAAAAAACACGTGTACGTAGTAATTACATACATATATTGAATTTCTATAACGTAGGTATATTCCTCATAATATTTAGTTATGGGTATAAAATCCCTAATTCATCATACATATTTATATGGTATCGTTGAGAGCGTCGCATTTATAATAAGCTATATAATGTGCAAATTTGAATTTAATTAGATTCCAATACCAACATAAATATTAGATGGAAAAAAAAAAAGAAGTAGAAACAAGGATTGAAAAGGTAGAGAAAAATAATTGTAACTTTAATTCTTTGGTTATTGTTAAATTTTGTTGTGATCCTTTGATATTTTATTAAACATATTTAATGTTGAATCAATTATAATATTATTTGAGACGGAGAAGAAAAATGAGAAAGAGGAGGGGAGATACTAAATTTAGGGAAATAGGGATAAAAGAGTCATTAAAAATATCTTTAATTTTTTAGAATTTTAATTTAAATAGAAATTTCACATAAATAAATTTTATTTAAGAAAATAATTAAATAGGTTGAGTGACTTTTTGAATAAAAATGTGATAGTTGAGTGAATTTTGAAAAAGACTAAAGTCGAGTGACTTTTTGGGATAAAACCCTTAAGTTTACTGATTGAGTTATTAACTCTGAACATCGTCACTCACTCCAACTCATCCCACTTCTTGATCTTATAATATTTATGCAATAATTAGCTTATATATCTATTTTATTTTATTTTTGCAATGTCTTGCTAACTTTTGGAATATGATATCAAGAAATCAAATATTCTTTTAAAAGAAAGAAGATGTTTCTTGCAACATTATTAAAATTCTGATTGCGCATTGACTTCACATGAACTTAAAAGATTAAAGCACATGTGATTAGTTATTGTTATTCAACCCAAAGATATTGTGGTTAGTTTGATTCAATAATTTACAAGTTGTTTGGACTTGTGAATTACTTCGTCCGTCGCAGTTGGATCAATTTTTTTTTAGAAAAGAGGAGTTTTTGGAGACTGTTAAGAAATAAGAATGGTGTGGCTGTCTTCCAATCTTTTTAATATTGTACAATTGTTTGTAGTGTAAAAATTCAATATTGTACAAATGTTTGTAGTGTACACAACTGACCATTGGTTGTAATGTAGGAAAATTTGCCTATAAAAGACATGTATTTATTTTATTTTGAAGAACACATAACAATACATAATACAAGTCTTGCAATTTGTTTCTTCCGTTATTTTATAACATGTTATCAGTATGAGACTCTGTCAAACAAGGTGAGATTATAAATTTAAAGGATTTCAAGGTTAGCAATTTCTTATGTTATTTGTTTCGATGAACGTCCATCAAAAGGTGAGATATGAAGTTTCACCTTAAAGTTTAACTCTAACAATTTAATTAAGTTTGAAGGATTGAATGATAGGGTTGTGCAAAGGTATAAGCAAAGAATTGGTTAAGTACGTGATGTAGGTATCAAAAGTCATAATTTCCTATATATGTTTGTCTTTAAAGATACTTATTTATTTACAAGTTTTATGTATTTTTTTTGTTTAAGGGAAAGAGTATTTAAAGGTCCGTTATGAATTTTGTTGTATAATTTGACATATTATGTCATTGATTATAAGAATGTGGATTCAAATTTCATCTCATTAAAGGGTAAAACATTGGGTTAGAATCCCGATGAGCTATGATAAAATATTGGGTTTAAGTCCCATCAATTTATGCCTAAGATGCCTTTATATGGATAAGACATTGAGATTGGATCTCAATACACTATGTTGATGATATTATGATGGGTAAAGAAAAATAATGAGTGTTAAGTTAAAAGTCATGAAACATATCCCATTGAATATACTCCATTCCTTGAAGTGAATGTGGTAGCATGCAGTGCATAGTATGTCTGAAAGAAGACATGTGATTGAATTTATGAATATGAATATAGACGTAACAAGGGAAAAATATTTCGTGACATTATATGTACGCCTCGATTTGCTCATGAAGGAGCAATATCTTGAAAGATATTCTAAGCTATCATATTTTGATAGGCTTAAGACATCATTATATTTCATTCCTGGGGAATGAGAATTTTGATTGTTAAAGTTACAGATTCATTCCCTGGGGTGAATGTGATATGAGTAACACATTCATAAAAGGTATAATAATTGAGAAGAAATATTATGAAATATACTCCAAAATAGCAAACTTGAAAAATTATTCATGTTCTAGTAAATCTGAAATTTACTAAATAGAACTCATATGACATGGTAAACTTAGAGTTTAGTAGTACAAATTTGTTCATAAGTTGGCACGAATAATTTTATCATCTCGAAGATGAGAATACTGAATATTACACAAAATATATATTAAAGAATTAGAAGGTTATATTCTTCAAAGTACATTATGAGTTCTCAAATGATCCTTCAAAAGATGAAGGTAATTTTTGCCACTAATGAGCATGATATGAAAGGTCATTGAACACGTGATTGTCGTGCGACCTAATTTGATCTAAATTTTATAAATCCTCCATCAAAATAAAAGAATATAAAGTGATGGTGCACTTGACCTTTCAAAGTGATGTTGAGGTTTGTCATGTAAATATAATAAATTTCATAGTGCGAGAATGAGCTTATGAAGAAAATTTATGAAGCATGTGAATATTATAATTCATTCTTTGAAGGGAATGAGATTTGTGATAAGCATCATTAATGCTCGACCATTCATGAAATGAATGTGTCAAGACGAGAAAAAAATATTAATAAGGACACGTTGATGCATGGTTGGATAAATGTTCTCACCTCTACGGAAGGTTTGTAAAAAATAAATTCAAATTTATTTTGACATAAACGATCATTGATCGTGTACTTGTAGTATGTCATAAATATTTTTGATATATTTATTATGGATTGGCAAAGGGTAAAAGCAAGAAACAAGTCTTGCCTATAAAATATTTTATGATTATGGTCGTACTTATATGATTTTCTCCTTGAGGGAGATGTTCACCATATGAATGGTGTGTGAAATATGTGTAGTACACGAAATTAATTAAGAGCTCCAAAAGAGCTTAAGTGTTACTATCTGGAGGAATGAAATTGTTCACAATATCGAGATTGTTGTAAGTCTCCAAATAAACTTATTAAGTTTCAAATATTTTGTCAAAAATAAATTATATTGAGACTATTATTAATGAAAAGATGTTATATCTTTATATTACTACAATCAATGAGGGTAAGGCTATCCGTGCTTTTTGTAAAACACAAATATGTGCATGATGACAGAATAACATACAATAGTAAATTTAAAATTTACTGAAAAAATATCAGTTGGCATGACGGTTGACCATTCCGGTTCAAATGTGATGAAAAAATAATTGAGAATTCATGTGGTTATATATTGAAGAAATAAAAGATTCTTCACGAATTCTCTTGTGCTGCTTGTTCTCACAATGAATTGATTATTGTACCAGCTAAGCTTGAGATGTATTCCCTAAATTTTTTGGAACGTATAAAAAGGTGAATATAGGCCCGTTCGCCTGCCATGTGGATTGATTGCTATTATATAGTTTAATAGATGCATCTATGATATGGTCACATGTGCTTTTCTATTAACTTGCAATTTGATTTTTTTAAAGTTGTTTGCTCGAATTATTAAATTAAGAACACAGTTCTAAACTACAAATTATGTGGATAATGCTGGTTGGTTTAGTAGAAATTGTATGCCTCCAATTCTAGCTAAATCATTGATGATGAGAATAAATCTCCCAAAAGAAATTTGATATGAGATGTGCCATTCAAAATAAAGCAACATTCATATGCATCAAGCCAACAAATCTCCCCTATTACTATAGATTCAAGGTCAAGAACCAGATAAATTTCATCTAAAAATTTTAGTGTGCGACATATGATGCAATTGCTGCATCATAATGCACAAATATGAATCCCAAGATAAAGTTGAAAATAAATGTTTGATTTACTAACATTAGGGGAAAAGTTGAATAACAGTTGAAAATTATGCATGAAATAAATTATCCAGATCCTCATAAAAAATGTATATGTGAACTTGAAGTTCAAGAGACAATTCATTTGAAAAATGTTGCAAACTAATTGTCAAATATGTTTGCTAACTCTAAATGATAATTCAACTGTAAAATGCTCTAATGAAAAGTCCATAAAAGGACAGAGTCTATGACACGCTTGAAGCGTGATAGACCAATCGGTTCCAACGGTAAAACTCCTTGAAGAAGGAAAGGAGCAAATGATCAAGATGGTCATGATAATGAGGCAAGTGCTTAGCACCGACATAACACTTCATAAAACCTTGGCAAAGGTTCAGGTATCTGAATAAGTAATGAAAATGAAGAGATCTTCATTAATTTATGTCTTATTGGAATCGATATCAAGCAATCGTCGATGATATCTTTGATGTAATATAGCGCTCAACATTATAAATAGTATCGAAGATCTTGGATACAAATCTGTCAAAGAGTATGGACAGATAAATTATTGGTCAAATAAAAGTATGTAATTCAAGTAGTTTGATTCACTTGAAAAGTGAATATTTGAACTCATAATTCAAATACTGGACGTATAATGTCAGTGGGGTACAAATGAATTACTATGCGGAAGTAAAATTCATAAGATATAAAGTATGACTTTTGCCTTAGGGTATAAAGATTTCACAAAGTTCCTGGTGTTATTGTAGGAGATTTATTCTCTTGTGGTGGATGAAATGAAGTTTGTTTCAGTCTGACAGTATTGGAAAGCTTGAATACATAGAATAAATTTTTTTCATGTCTAGCTAGATGACAAAAGTTATAAAAAAAATCCTTGAAGGATTTAAAATGTTATAAAGCGATTCTATTGGATACCCCATGATTATAAAGATCGCTTAACTTGAAAACAGATTAATTTTGATCTCATAGTAAGTACTATGTTTTAGTGCAGTTAATGCACTTATGAATTACGGAGCATTATTTATAAGAAGAATGTGTGTTTTAAATGATGCGAGTATAATACGCGCACTGCACTCTTTTTTTCTTAGCTGAGGTTTTATCCCACAGGGTTTTCCTGGTAAGGTTTTTAATGAGGCAGCTAACAATGCATATTACTGGATGTATACTCGAAGTGTTAGACAAATGAAATATTTTTCCATTGATGAACATAAGTTGAAAAGACATAAAACGATGCATCTTGATAAGCATAACACTTATTTGAATTGCAGTTCAGACACTTGAAGATGTCACAGATGAAATGTTGAATATTGTCACTTGATAAAATTTACATGAAAACTTGTTAAGGATTCAAAATATTTGAAGTATATAAAAGTTTCGGGAAAACTTATCTATAATCCTTATAGTGCATAAATCTATAACTTGAAAATTATTGGAACTCTTGGGGAGTTTTTAAAAACAATAGATTATTTGCTGACATGAGAAATATGTTGAAATGAATTGATTATGAAGTATCATATCTTAGTGCAATTGATGTACTAATGTATCCGAAAAATACTACAAAATCTGATATAGCCCTTTTCGATTTATTTGTTAGCAAGGTATAATTCTGCTCCTACTAGGAGACATCGAAATGGGATCAACCACATGATCTTATTTTATTCTAAAGATTGCAGTCCCAATCTTGTTGATCATATCTTGGATATATACAAAGCAGTCTATCTAAAACTTCATCAAACCATGTGGAGATAATAACTATTCATGAAGCAAGCCGAGAATGTGTATGGTTGAGATTCATGATACATCTCATTCGAGAAAAATGTGGCCTGAAATGCAAAAAAATACCCACTATTTTATATGAAGATAATGCAACATGCATAGCACAATTAAAGGGTGGATTCATAAAGGGAGATAGAACGAAGCACATTTCGCCAAAATGTTTCTACACACATGAACTCCAAAATAATGGTGATATTGATGTGCGACAGGTCCGTTCAAGTGACAATTTAGCAAAATTATTCACCAAAGGATTGCAGACTTCAACATTTGAAAAGATGACATACAAGATTGGGATACGACATCTCCGAGATGTTAAATGATGTTTTAATCAAGGGGAGTAAATACACACTGCACTCTTTTTTCCTTAGTCAAGGTTTTGTCCCATTGGATTTTCCTTGATAAGGTTTTTAATGAGGTAGTTGAAAAATAAAATGTATACTACAGGATATGAATTATTAGAGTTTCTTTTTATTTTGTGTTAGACATTCAAGGGGGAGTGTTAAGAAATAAGAATGGTGCGGATGTCTTCCAACCTTTTTTAATATTGTACAATTATTTGTAGTGTACAAAATTCAACATTGTACAAATGTTTGTAGTGTACAAATTTGACCATTGGTTGTAATGTAGGAAAATTTGCCTATAAAAGGCATGTATTTATTTCATTTTGAAGAACACATAACAAAGTAGAAATAGCAAACTTGAAAAATTATTCTATAAGAGGTAGAATAATTAAGAAGAAATATTATGAAATATACTCCAAAATAGCAAACTTGAAAAATTATTCATGTTCTAGTAAATCTGAAATTTACAAAGTAGAACACATATGACATGGTAAACTTGGAGTTTACTAGTACAAATAAGTTCATAAGTTGGCGCGAATGATTTTGTCATCTTGAAGATGTGAATATTGAGTATCACACAACATATATATTAAAGAATTAGAAGGTTATATTCTTTAAAGAACATTATGAGTTCTCAAATGATCCTTCAACAGATGAAGGTAATTTTTCCCACTAATGAGCATGAAATGAAAGGTCATTGAACACGTGATTGTCGTGCGACCTAATTTGATATAAATTTTATAAATCCTCCATCAAAATAAAAGAATATAAAGTGATGGCGCACTTGACCTTTCAAAGTGATGTTGAGGTCTGTCATGTAAATATAATAAATTTCATAGTTCGAGAATGAGCTTCTAAAGAAAATTTATGAAGCTGTGAATATTATAATTCATTCTTTGAAGGGAATGAGATTTGTGATAAGCATCGTTAGTGCTTGACCATTCTTGAAATGAATAAGTCAAGATGAGATAAAAATTATTAATAAGGACATGCTGATGCATGGTTGGATAAATGTCACATCTCACCTCTACGGAAGGTTTGAGAAAAATAAAGAAAACTTTGTTGTGACATAAATGGTCATTGATCGTGTACTTGTAGTATGACATAAATATTTTTGAAATTTTAATCATGGACAACCAAACGGTAAAAGCAAGAAACAAATCTTGCCTATATAATATTTTAAGATTATGGTTGTACTTATATAATTTTCTCCTTGAAGGAGATGTTCCCCATATGAATGATGTGTAAAATATAGGTAGTACACAAAATTAATTGAGAACTCCAAAAGAGCTTAAGTGTTACTATCTGGAGGAATGAAATTGTTCATAATATTGAGATTGTAGTAAGCCTCAAAAGAAACTTATTAAGTTTCAAATATTTTGTCAAAAATAAATTATATTGAGACTATAATTAATGGAAAGATGTTATATTACTACAATCAACGTGGGTAAAAGGCTATCCGCGCTTTTCCTCTTATTATAATAAACAACTATGTGCATGATGACAGGATCACATGCAATAGTAAATTAAAAATTTATTGAAAAAAATATCAGTTGGCATGACGGTTGACCATCCCGGTTCAAATGTGATCCAAAAATAATTGAGAATTCATGTGGTCATATATTGAAGAAATAAAATATTCTTCACAAATTCTCTTGTGCTACTTGTTCTCACAATGAATTGATCATTTTACCAGCTAAGGTTGAAATGTATTTCCTAAATTTTTTGAAACATATAAAAAGGTGAATATGGGCTCGTTCGCCTTCCATGTGGATCGATTGCTATTATATAATTTAATAGATGCATATATGATATGGTCACATGTGATTTTCTATTAACTTGCAATTTGATTTTTAAAAAGTTGTTTGCTTGAATTATTAAATTAAGAGCACAGTTTCAAACTACAAATTATGTTGATAATGCTGGTTAGTTTAGTAGAAATTGTATGCCCTCAATTCTAGCTAAATCATTGATTATGAGAACAAATCTCCCAAAACAAATTTGATATGAGATATGTCATTCAAAATATAGCAGCATTCATATGCATTAATCCAATAAGGCTCCCCTATTACTATTGGTTCAAGATCAAGAATCAGATAAATTTTATCCAAAAATTTTGGTATGCCGCATATGATGCAATTGTTTTATCACAATGCACAAATATGAATCTCAAGATAAAGTTGAGAATAAATGTTAGATTTTCTAACATTAGGGGGAGAGTTGAATAACAGTTGAAAATTATGCATGAAATGAATTATCTAGATCCTCATAAAAAATGTATATGTACACTTGAAGTTCAAGAGATAATTCATTTGCAAAATATTGCAAACTAATAGTCAGATATGTTTGCTAACTCTAAATGATAATTTAGCTATAAAATGCTCCAATGAAAAATCCGTAAAAGGACAAAGTCTATGACACGCCTGAGGCGTGATAGACCAATCGATTCCAAAGGTAAAACTCCTTGAAGAAGGAAAGGAACAAATGATCAAGATGGTCATGATAATGAGGCAAGTGCTTTAGCACCGAAATAACAATTCATAAAACCTTGGCAAAGGTTCATGTACCTGAATAAGTAATGAAAATGAAGAGATCTTCATTAAGTTATGTCTTATTGGAACCGATATCAAACAATCGTTGATGATATCTTTGATATAATATAGCGATCAACATTATAAATAGTATCGAGGATCTTGGATATAAATCTGCCAAAGAGTATGAACAGATAAATTATTGGTCAAATAAAAGTATGTAATTCAAGTAGTTTATTTCACTTGAAAAGTGAATGTTTTAACTCATAATCCAAAGAATAGAGGTATAATGACAGTGGGGTACAAATGAATTACTATGCAAAAGTAAAATTCATAAGATATAAAGTATGACTTGTGCTTTGGGGCATAAATATTTCATAAAGTTTCTGGCATTATTGTAGGAGAATTATTCTCCTGTGGTGGATGAATGAAGTTTTTTTCAGTCTGACATTATTGAAAAGCTTGAATACATATAATAAATTATTTTCATGTCTGGCTAGATGACAAAAGTTATATGAAAATCTTGAAGGATTTAAAATATTATAAAGCGATTCTATTGGATACCCCATGATTATAAAGATCGCTTAACTCTAAAACAAATCAATTTTAATCCCATGAAAATAATTGATAAATATATGTTTTAGTGCAGTTGGTGCATTGCGGAACATCATTTATAAGAATAAAGTGTGTTTTAAACGATACGAATATAATACGTGTGCTGCACTCTTTTTTCCTTATCTAAGGTTTTATCCCACAGGGTTTTCCTGGCAAGGTTTTTGATGAGGTAGCTAGCAATGCGTACTACTGGATGTATACTCGGAGTGTTTGACAAATGAAATATTTGTTCATTGATGAACATATGTTGAAAAGACATAAAAGAATACATCTTAATAAGCATAACATTTTTTTGAATTGCAGTCTAGACACTTGAAGATGTCACAGATGAAATGCTGAATATTGTCACTTGACAAAATTTACATGAAAAGTTGTTAAGAATTCAAAATATTTGAAGCATATAAAATTTTCTGGGATAATTTATTATCCTTATATTGCATAAATCTATAACTTGAAAATTATTGAAACTCTTGGAGAGTTTTTAAAAGCAATAGATTATTTGATGACATGAGAAATATGCCAAAATAAATTGGTTATGAAGCATCATATCTTAGTACAATTGATGTACTCATGTATCCTGCAAACACTACAAAATCTGATATAGCCCTTTTCAATTAATTTGTTAGCAAGGTATAATTCTACTCCTACTAGGAGACATCGAAATGGGATCAAACACATGATTTTATTTTATTCTAAAGATTGCAGTCCCGATCTTGTTGATTATGTTAATGATGGATATTTATTTAACCCTCATAAATTTTGATTTCAAACATGCAATATGTTGACATATGGGGATACCGTCATATCTTGGAGATATACAAAGCAGTTTATCTAGAACTTTATCAAACCATGCGGAGATAATAATTATTCATAAAGCAAGCCGAGAATGTGTATGGTTGAAATCCATGATACATCTCATTCGAGAAAAATATGGCCTGGAACGCAACAAAGTACCCACTATTTTATATGAAGATAATACAGCATGCATAGCACAATTAAAGGGTGGATTCATAAAGGGAGATAAAACGAAGCACATTTCGCCAAAACGTTTCTACACACATGAACTCCAAAAGAATGGTGATATTGATATGTGACAGGTCCGTTCAAGTGGCAATTTAGTAGACTTATTCACCAAAGGATTGTCGACCTCAACATTTGAGAAGATGTTATACAGGATTGGGATGCGACATCTTTGACATGTTAAATGATGTTTTAATCAGGGGGAGTAAATACACACTACACTCTTTTTTCCTTAGTCAAGGTTTTGTCCCATTGGGTTTTCCTTGATAAGGTTTTTAATGAGGCAGTTGAATAATAAAATGTATATTACAAGATATGAATTATTAGAGTTTCTTTTTATTTTGTGTTTTACATCCAAGGGGGAGTGTTAAGAAATAAGTGGATGTCTTCCACCCTTTTTGAAAATTGTACAAAGTTGAATTGTAGTTTTCAACAATATACAAAAATGAATTGTACAATGTTGACTAATTCTAATTGGTTGGAGGGTAGATAGAATTGCCTATATAAGGCATGTAAATACTTTCATTTTAGGGATAGAAAACAATACATAATACATAATACTTGCAATTTGTTTTCTTTGTTTCTTCCATTATTTTATAACAAAGCTTTTATTAGCTTTACCTTGCAAATAATTCATACCCCACCAACATGGTTGTGGCGTAGTGGTGGGACTACTCCACCCTTATTCAAAGGTTTAAAGTTTGAGCCCTAGATATGGAGAGAATCATATTAGATATGCCACCCCAGAATGAACCCTGCAGTGTACGAACTGAATTAATCGGTGCTCCAATAAAGATATCGAACACCAAGTTGAAGACCAAAAAAAAATTCATAGCCCTGTAATCATTTCTCGGATGGAATGTAAGAGGGGCAACAATGTAGAAATCACTATCCTTCTCATGGTAAAGTTACTTTCTTCAGTGGAGTTAGTCAAAGATGAGCAGCAGAGTGATGAGGGCGTCCGCCACTGCGATCACTTTTCTGCATAATTTTAAACCTGAGACCTCGTAATTCTCAACTGCTTCATTAACTAACACCTTCTACCTCCAATAATAAGATTTGTAATTCTTAACTGATTCATTGACTAACACCTTCTACCTCCAACAATAAAATTTATAATTCTTAACTGCTTCATTGACTAACACTTTCTACCTCCAACAATAAGATTTACCAACAGAGCAAAAAGGGAAGCTCGTGCCTTAATACATTGAACTTAGATTTAAATTATGAATCTGGCTCTCGCATTGACACAATAATGTTGTTCTACTTATGGAAAAGGCATCCTGTGAGATAATTGAATTTTTCAATTACCTTATGTAAAGGGCCCTTTTCTAATTCCAACTAAATCAAAGATAGTCTTGCCTTCTTTAGCAAAAACTTTCCCATAAAAAGAGGAGAAGAAATTGTGGGATCCATCCCATGTTACCTCTTGACATTTGAAATGTCCTCTTTTGATATTCAAAAAGGACTGCTGCAAATTGCAGAATTTTCAAAAGTTGCTGGTTTTTTTATTTCAATTTTGGCAGCTCTTGTGAGGTCATTGCACACATCAAATGGGGGGCGAATTCTCCTATAAAAGGAGCCCCCCATGTTATTTCTGAAATACACCAGCAAATGCAGAGAAATAAAAATATATAGAGAGTGCAGCGAGGTATTTCACAGACCGTGATAAAAAGTAGTCTGTGAACAAAAAAATTAGAGTGAGCAATATTTTTAGTAAGATATGGTAGTCACTTTGACCATGGTATAAAATTTCTTACTAGGTGTTTTAGTAAGGTGAGATTTAAAAGAGGGCTATTTTTTTGAGTGTGTGGTAGTCTTTTTGAGTATTATACTTTTGACTACGGTGTAAAGATTCCTTACTATAATAATATTAGTTGCTCCTCTTGATTCGTGTTTTTTTCCGTACACCGTAGAGTATTTCTATTGTGCGAAGAAATAAAGACAAAGAATCATCATTCCAAATAGGAGTTTCTCCAAACATTGATTGTCCGTTGGACGTAAAATAATTTGGATATCATCCAGAAATAACCACATCATCTTCTGTATTAGTAATACCCATTTTACTCCTAAACAACCTTTTCAAACGATCATATTTGCGAGATAAAGAAAATGATTGGACCACTATAGGACGCCGACTATATCGCACCAAATCTCCACCATGCAAAACTTCACCACTCCAATGTAAATTTACTCTTACCTTATTCATTTTAAAGTAAGGAATGAATAAGGTTCAACACATTTTTGAGTTATGAAGTTTAACAATTTTTTTTGAGTTGATGCAAGAAATAAGCCTCTTCTCACACTCTTTATATAACAGCGAGAATTTTGAAGTTGTTACAAGGTAAATATGGGATGAGACCTTACAAGGTGAATATGAGATCCTACCTTACAAGGTTAACGGCTCAATTTACCTTGTAATACCTTACACTTTGCCGAACCTTACATATAGATAATAGATAAGGTAAACTCACCATTTTACTTTACACTTTAACATTTGAACTAAGACCAACTTTTTCAATGAAATAGATAGAGAAAATGATCAAAAACCTCCTCAACCTATACCCTAAATCCCAACTACACACCTATACTTTGCGGGGGTCCTATGACCCCTGAACTACTTTAAAGTGGAATTATTACACCTGAAAGTTGATATGGCGAGACAGTGTGTTTCACTCTCTTTAAAGAGTGTGAAAACATAAATTACTTATTAAAAATTTATTTTTAATATTTCTTTATTTTCTTTATTTATTTTTAATTACTCTTTTTCTTTATTCATTTTCTTTCTTCTTCTTATTCTTTCTCACAAACAAAAAACTTCAAGAACTCATCAATGATATCCAAGATTGTCACACCCTTTTTTTAACCAAAAAGATTTGGTTTTAAGTTTGGAAAGGGTTTCATTTATTAATTGACAAAAGATGAAAAATTGTTTAGAAAAGGATTCATTTTATTCAAAACTCAGAGTCACCACTTGGCATAAGTTGGGTGTGTCAAGTCATCCTTGGCTATCCTTTTCCAAAACTGTTTTTGACTCTTTAAAACTAGTTTGCGAACAGAGATTCAGGTTAAGGAATTCTATTGACCTAGAGGAAGGTGTTAGACATCCCTCGATCCCGTGGTTCAATCATGGTCTCTTGGTGGAGCATATCGTCTAACTCTGAAATTATAAAATGTATAAACCACATAAAAACACATAAAAATAAGAAACAAACAAATCAAACAAAGTCCAAAATCAAAATAATATTCAGTTCAATTATTACAATCCGAAATAAAAAGATACTAAAAAGTAAACCTGTACTAATCCTAACCTATGCTCCAATGCTTTACCCGATGCCTCGGACCTTCATCACGGGCCTTCTTTGTGTACACGATATATCGGGGCATTCTCTGATGAATAAATACAAAGTCTCGGGGCATTCCCCGGCTAAATAAATATATTTTTTAGTGCGACAAAATCAAGTCATTCAACAAATATTTCAAGTATTCCAACAATCCACTAATTCAAAATTTGCCTACCCGAGCCTACTATTTCCTACCCACTCGACAACATATCACGTTCAACATAAACAACAAATCAAAATACCATAATATTCACTTTTATTAATTTTTGATTCTGCCCCAAACAAATAATTTTAATTCTCAAATGAGATATCATTTCATCATAAGATTCATTTTCAAGGGAACCAACCACGAATCAAAATAAAACATTACTCAGTACCAACAACGATCCAAACAACACACGATATTCAATCAAACACCAAAGATAATAAACAATGAAATAAAAAGATAAAGAGAGTATAATTGAACCTCAATTTGAATCTTTCAAACACAATGTTATTCGAATAAAGAGAGTCCCGCACCCAAAAACCTCGAGCCGAACCTTAACACCGACAATCCATCTCGTCAATGAGAAATAATAACCCATACTCACGGACACTGTTCTCTGACACCATTTACCATCACTGTTCATTGTACTGTTCATCGTTATTATTCACTATTACTATTCATCATTACTGTTCACACCGAATGTCATCAGTAACCCTCGTTTCTTCTTATTGGGTGCGTGTGTGCGTGTGTTTTTCAGTGATTATGTGTATGTGTGTTAATGTTTTAAGTGCAGTGTCTCGGAATTGGGTGTTGTTAATGGAGAAGAAATGAAGAATAGAGTGCATGTGTCTATGTCGTGTGTTGAGAGAATTCATTTTAGTGAGTCTGTAGTGATTCAAAAATAGAGAGTTCCCGTGACCTCCTTTCTCTTTGTGTGTATGTATATATCAATGGAAAAGTGGTGAGGTTTGTTCAGCGTTTTCTATGAAAGTCCCGTGTATGAATGAATTGGGTGCTAATATACGTATGTCTATTCTCTATAGTTGTGTCCCTTGGATATGGGTGTCTAGGTGTTGAATTAAAGAATGAAAAGAAAAACACCAAAGAGGTCCCTTTTTTCTTTTTCTAGTGATGGGGTATTAATGTGTATGTTTCTTCCTGTGAGAGGGCAAAGTGAGGTCCTTTCTTTTGATGGGGCGTGGGCCTTTTTTTTTAAATCTTTGTTATGTGTGTAATGATGTGTATATGGTGGTTAAAAGGGAAAAGAAAATGGAGTGTGTGGTGTCAATATCTGTAAAGTGAAAAAGAAGTTCAACGGAAATGGAGTGGTGTGATTATGATTATTCTTTATTTTATCTTTTATTCAAAAGAAGGAGAAAAATAAAAGAGTAAAATAATGGTATTGGGAGGTGGGGAACACGTGGGACATGGGGTAGGGAGGTAATAAGTGGAAATTAATTTTCAGGGCGGACAAAATTACGTATCTACATTATCTCCCCTTTAAATGTAAACACAAAGTGTTTTCATACAAAGAAATAGACAATGAGATAAAATTTTATCCCGATTATTATTCAAAGAAGGAAATAGAAGGAAGGAGGGCAACTGAGTTTTGATTTTGAGCATCCAACCTATCCCAAGTTACGTGAAATTCAAGTCGCAGGTGGTTCCAGGATTAACAATGAGGGACTATAATCAAAGAGTCGAGTGAGGCCCTATAGAGGTTCCGATCTGCGGCTCTATTATTACATCAAAAATGAAAATTACAAGTTAAAACATAAATGAAATTACGAAAATTCTATCTATGCAACTTCCTTAATTCTTGACTTGCAATTTCTCTTGCTTGTTGCTTGACTTTAATCTACTTCACCCTGTTCTTCAGGTGGGCTTCTGACTTGCTATTTTTAATTTGTTAACTTTTAATTTCTTCACCTTGTTGCTTGACTTTCATCTGCTTCACCCTGTTCTTTAGGTAGTCTCTTGACTTGCTATTTTCAATTTCCTTACCTTGTTGCTTGACTTTCAACTTCTTCACCCTATTCTTCAGACGGGCTCCTAATTTTCAATTTCATCACCCCTATTCTACGAACGGACACTCCGACTTTCAATTTTATCATCCTTGTTCTTCAGGCGGGCTCTTGAATTTCAGTTTTCATAACCCTTGTTCTTCAGGCAAGTTCCTGACTTTAAATTTTTATCACCCTTGTTCTTCAGGCGGGCTCCTGACTTTCATTTTTCATAACCCTTATTCTTCAGGCGGGTTCCTGACTTTCAATTTCATCACCCTATTCTTCGGACGGGCACCCCGACTTGCATTTCATCAACTTTTAAATTAATCACCCTGTTCTTCTGGCGGACTCCTAACTTTCAATTTTATCAACTTTTAATTTTATCACCCTGTTCTTCAGGCGGGCTCCTGACTTGCATTTCATCAATTTTCAATTTCATCACCCTGTTCTTCAGGCGGGCTCCTGACTTTCAATTTTATCAACTTTCAATTTCATCACCCTGTTATTCAGGTGGGCTCCTGACTTGCATTTCATCAATTTTCAATTTCATCACCCTATTCTTCAGGCGGGCTCCTGACTTTCAATTTTCATCAACTTTCAATTTCATCACACTGTTCTTCAGGCAGGCTCCTGACTTACTGTTTTATCAATTTTCAATTTCATCACCCTATTCTTCAGGCGGGCTCCTGACTTTCAATTTTCATCAACTTTCAATTTGATCATCCTGTTCTTCAGGCGGGCACCTGACTTGTATTTCATCACCCAGTTCTTCAAGCAGGCTCCTGATATCAAGAATCAAAATTAGAACTAAAATTTTCCCAAACAAAGATTATGATAAAGAAAGATTTCATTCATTCATTTTTTTTAAAGTAATGTCCTATTTTTCAGGAGGGTTCTGAACATAAAGTAATGTCCCATTTTTTAGAAGGGTCCTGAACATAAAGTGAACTCCCGGGTGTGTTTTTCAACGGCCGCTGAACTTTAATGAACAGAATTTTGCCCCTGTTTCATCAAAGAAAAATTTGTCAGTTGTAAACTTAGTGGTGATTTGTAGCACTTGGCCTTCCAGACATCTGCTGCTACGCTTGTTTTCCTTAATCTTTGCTTCAGATTACCATATTTACCTCTGTCTTGTTGCATCATTGACCCAAACCCGCATTAAGGGGAGTGGCTTTGAATCGAACACCAAAGATTTATTTTTCCCTGCCCCTGAGGTGTACCTTTTGAAACCTGAATACTTCTTTGTATCTGAGAACCTGTCGGTTGTTGAACTTTCTTTGCTTTGTTTTGAATTATGATCATGTCTCTTTCATGTGCTAGTCCTTGGCTTTTCCTCATGCAATTGGGAAGATTGGTAGAAAGTTTTGAAAACCTTTCTTAATTTTCTTGATACAGACTTGACTCAAAATGTAAAGAATGACAGTAACTTTTTTTTTTTGCTAAATGGGATAAAAGAAAGATAAAAATATTAATGTGTAAAGAAAAAAAAGGCAATGTCCCACTTTCAAAAGAAAACTTATCTGAATACTATTGCCCATTCCAATGATTATGACATGCACTTTGGATTAAGCTGTCTGATCTTTCTACCCAAACTTCCCATTTGTAGTTGAGTTCGTGCCTTTGTTGTTGAGTCGCTTCTTCAAACCCATTGGGCTCATATATCTTATCAATTGACAACATCTTGAAAGATTTTTGCCAACATTCCTCTTTCCTTTTCAATTTTATTAAACTCATCACCGTCTTATGGTGCCCGTGGGAGTTTTCAGCAATAAGACTCTCTCATTTTTGTTTTCTCTCAACACTCCATTGAATTATGGTTCCTATAAGAGTTTCACTAATAAGACTCTCTCATTTTTATTCCTTTCACTCATCATCGCCCTATGGTGCCCGCGAGGGTTTTCACCAATAAGACTCTCTCATTTTTATTTCTCTCCTAATTTTTTATGCCGAGGAAGACAAGTAGTTCCCCAAAATGCATCATTATATCCATTGTCTGTTTAGCCTTAACATTCTCAAAGATTGATCCGAAGGTCTTTCTTTTGTTGTAACTTGGCTTTTGAATAAGGTTAGAAAGAAAAGAATGGTACGAGGCTTAAACGACACTTAAAGTGGGGTGAGACTTACAGCCTTTGGAATCGACTCGAACCACAAAGATTAACTCATGCCTCAGTTTTGTTGATTCGGTGACTATGAAATTTTTATTTGGTTGGACCGAGCCCAGAGTAAGGCAGCCTACTTATCTCACTCCCCAGAGAGGAGAATCAGGTCACGCATTATTCTCGCAGCTTGTTCTTTGTTTTGATTTGATTTTTCTCTTTTTTCTTTCTCTTTTTTTATTCTTTTTTTTTACTTTTATCTTTGACTTTGTTTTGATTCCAAAAGAGGGATATGGAAGAAAAATAAAACTAAGCTCAAACGGGGAAAATAAAGGATGACACAATGTTTGAATTGCAGAATGAAATGCCTTCATCATATCAATCTTCAAAATTCAAGTACTAAACATGCAATAGAACCAACAAGGTATAAAAATATCATACATAATATATTTTGACTGCATCAGCATTGATAGCCATTTCTGCCATTTTGCCTTTTATATCTGTCAAATATAAAGCTCCATTGGGCAACACTCTCTTAACAATAAAAGGACCTTGCCAATTTGGGGAGAACTTGCCTTTATCTTTAACCTGATGAGGGAGGACACGCTTCAATACCGACTGACCAACTTCAAAATGCCTGGGACGTACCTTTTTGTTGTATGCTCGAGCCATTCTCTTTTGATACAATTGACCATGACATACGAACGTCAGCATTTTTCTATCAATCAAACTCAACTGTTCCAATCGAGTTTTGATCCACTAATCATCATCAAACTCTGCTTCTGTAATGATCATCTTTGGAATTCCAAACCTATAAATGATGTTGACATGAACAAAATCTACCACCACCTTCTTTGTTACTGACTTGAAATTTGCTGCTTCTACCCACTTTGTAAAGTAATCGATGGCCACCAAAATAAATCTATTCCCATTTGATGCTTTCAGCTCAATCGCTCAACCATCCCCCAAGCTATGAAAGGCCATGAACCAGACATTGCGTGTCCCTGTAGCTATGTCCCTTGGATATGGGTGTCTAGGTGTTGAATTAAAGAATGAAAAGAAAAGCGACCAATGAGGTCCCTTTTTTGTTTTTCTAGTGATGGGGTATTAATGTGTATATATCTTCCTGTGAGTGGACAAAGTGAGGTCCTTTCTTTTGATGGGGCGTGGGCCTTTTTTTTTAAAATCTTTGTTTTGTGTGTAATGATGTGTATATGGTGGTTAAAAGGGAAAAGAAAATGGAGTGTGTGGTGTCACTATTGTAAAGTGAAAAACAAGATCAAGAGAAATGGAGTGGTGTGATTATAATTATTCTTTATTTTATTTTTATTCAAAAGAAGGTGAAAAAGAAGAGAGTAAAATGATGGTATTGGGGAGGTGAGGAACATGTGGGACATGGGGTAGGGAGGTAATAAGTGAAAATTAATTTTCAAGGCGGACAAAATACGTGTCTACAATATGCCCCCTTTGAATGTAAACACAAAGTGTTTTCATACAAAGAAATAGACAACGAGATAGAATTTTGTCCCGATTATTATTCAAAGAAGGAAATAGAAGGAAGGAGGGCAACTGAGTTTTGATTTTGAGCATCCTACCTATCCCAAGTTACGTGAGATTCAAGTCACAGGTGGTTCCAAGATTGACAATGAGGGACTATAATCAGAGAGTCGAGTGAGGCCCTATCGAGGTTCCGATCCACGGCTCTGTTATTACATCAAAAAATGAAAATTACAAGTTAAAACATAAATGAAATTACGAAAATTTTATCTATGCAACTTCCTTAATTCTTGACTTGAAATTTCTCTTGCTTGTTGCTTGACTTTAATCTTCTTCACCCTGTTCTTCAAGTGGACTCCTGACTTGCTATTTTCAATTTGTTGACTTTCAATTTCTTTACCTTGTTGCTTGACTTTCATCTGCTTCACCCTGTTCTTCAGGTGGGCTCTTGACTTGCTATTTTCAATTTCTTTACCTTGTTGCTTGACTTTCAAATTCTTCACCCTATTCTCCAGACGGGCTCCTGATTTTTAATTTCATCACCCCTATTCTACGAGTGGACACCCAGACTTTCAATTTTATCACCCATGTTCTTCAGCCGGGCTCCTGACTTTCAATTTTCATAAAACTTGTTCTTCAGGTGGGCTCCTGACTTTTAGTTTTCATAACCCTTGTTCTTCAGGTGGGTTTAAGACTTTCAGTTTTTATCACCCTTGTTTTTCAGGCGGGCTCCTAACTTTTAATTTTCATAACCCTTATTCTTTAGGCGGATTCCTGACTTTTAATTTTCACCACCCTTGTTCTTCAGGTGGGCTCCTAACTTTCAATTTCATCCACTTTCAATTTCATCACCTTACTCTTCGGGCGGGCACCCCGACTTGCATTTCATCAACTTTCAATTTCATCACCGTGTTCTTCAGGCGGGCTCTTGACTTTCAATTTTATCAACTTTTAATTTTATCACCCTGTTCTTCAAGCGGGCTCCTGACTTGTATTTCATCAATTTTAAATTTCATCACCCTCTTCTTCAGGCGGGCTCCTGACTTTCGATTTTATCAACTTTCAATTTCATCACCCTATTATTCAGGTGGGCTCCTGACTTTCATCTCATCAATTTTAAATTTCATCACCCTGTTCTTCAGGCAGGCTCCTGACTTTAAATTTTCATCAGCTTTCAATTTCATCATCCTGTTCTTCAAGCGGGCTCCTGACTTGCATTTCATCAATTTTCAATTTCATCATCCTATTCTTCATACGGGCTCCTGATTTTCAATTTTTATCAACTTTCAATTTCATCACACTGTTCTTCAGGCGGGCTCTTGACTTGCTACTTCATAGATTTTCAATCTCATCAAACTATTCTTCAGGCGGGCTCTTGACTTTCAATTTCATCACCCTGTTCTTCAGGCGGGCTCCTGACTTTCTATTTCGTCAACTTTCAACTCCATCACCCTGTTATTCAGGCGGGCACCTGACTTATATTTCATCACCCAGTTCTTTAGGCGGGCTCCTGAAATCAAAAATCAAAATTAGAACTAAAATTTTCCCAAACAAAGAGTATGATAAAGAAAGATTTCATTCATTCATTTTTATTGAAAGTAATGTCCCATTTTTCAGGAGGGTTCTGAACATAAAGTAATGTCCCATTTTTCAGGAGGTCCTGAACATAAAGTGAATTCCAGGGTGAGTTTTTCAACGGCCGCTGAACTTTAATGAACAGAATTTTGCCCCTGTTTCATCAAAGAAAGATTTGTCAGTTGTAAACTTAGTGGTGGTTTGTAGCACTTGGTCTTCCAGAAATCTGCTGCTATGCTTGTTTTCCTTAATCTTTGCTTCAGATTACCATATTTCCCCTGTCTTGTCGCTTCATTGACCCAAACCCGCATTAAGGAGATTGGCTTTGACTCGAATACCAAAGATTTATTTTTCCCTGCCCCTGAGGTGTACCTTTTGAAACCTGAATACTTCTTTGTATCTGAGAATCTGTATGTTAATGAACTTTCTTTGTTTTGTTTTGAATTATGATTATGTCTCTTTCATGGGCTGGTCCTTGGCTTTTCCTCATGTAATTGGGAAAACTGGTAGCAAATTTTGAAATCCTTTCTTACTTTTCTTGACGCAGACTTGACCCAAAATGTAAAGAATAACAATGACTTTTATTTTGCCAAATGGGTTAAAAGAAAGATGAAAATATGTATACGTAAATAAAAGAAAAAGACAATGTCCCACTTTCAAAAGAAAACTTATCTGAATACTGTTGTCCATTCCAATGATTATGACATGCATTTTGGATTAAGCTGCCTGATCTTTCTACCCAAACTTCCCATTGGTTATTGAGTTCGTGCCTTTGTTGTTGATTCGCTTCTTCAAACCCATTGGGCTCATATATCTTATTCAATTGACGACATCTTGAAAGATTTTTGCCAACATTCCTCCTTCCTTTTCACTTTTCTCAAACTCGTCACCGTCTTACGATGCCCATGGGAGTTTTCACTAATAAGACTCTCTCATTTTTATTTTCTCTCAACTCACCATTGCATTATGGTTCCTACGAGGGTTTTCAACAATAAGACTCTCTCATTTTTATTTTTTTTCACTCACCATCGTCCTATGGTGCCCATGAGGACTTTCACCAATAAGACTCTCATTTTTATTTCTCTCCGAATTTCTTATGCCGAGGAAGACAAATAGTTCCCCAAAATACATCATCATATACATTACTTGTTTAGCCTTAACATTCTCAAAGATTAATCCAAAGGTCTTTCTTCTGTTGTAACTTGGCTTTTGAATAAGGTTAGAAAGAAAAGAATGGTAGGACGCGCAAATGACACTTAAAGTGGGGTGAGACTTACAACCGTTGGAATCGACTCGAACCATAAAGATTAACTCATGCCTCAGTTTTGTTGAATGGGTGACTATGAAATTTTTATTTGGTTGGACCGAGCCCAGAGTAAGGCAGCCTACTTATCTCACTCCCGAGAGAGGAGAATCAGGTCACGCATATTTCTCACAGCTTGTTCTTTGTTTTGATTTGATTTTTCTCTTTTTTGTACTCTTTTTTTATTTTTATTTTTTTTGACATTTTATCTTTGACTTTGTTTTTATTCCAAAAGAGGAATATGAAAAAAAATAAAACTAAGCTCAAACGGGGTAAATAAAGGATGACACAATGTTTGAATTGCAGAATGAAATGCCTTCATCATATCAATCTTCAAAATTCAAGTACTAAACATGCAATAGAACCAACAAGGGATAAAAATATCATACGTAATATCTTTTGACTGCATCAGCATTGATAGCTATTTCTGCCATTTTGCCTTTTATATCTGTCAAATATAAAGCTCCATTGGGCAACACTCTCTTAATAATAAAGGGACCTTGCCAATTTGGAGAAAACTTGCCTTTAGCTTTAACCTGATGAGGGAGGACACGCTTCAATACTGACTGACCAACTTCAAAACACCTGGGACGTACCTTTTTATTGTATGCTCAAGCCATTCTCTTCTGATAAAATTGACCATGAAACACGGACATCAGAATTTTTTCATCAATCAACCTCAACTGTTCTAATCGGGTTTTGATCCACTCTTCATCATTAATCTCTGCTTCTTCAATGACTCAAAGAGAGGGAATTAAAACTTATATGGGAATGACTGCTTCTGTCCCGTACACTAGTAAATATGGGGTTGCCCCTGTTGAAGTGCGAACAGTAGTGCGATAACCTAGTAAAACAAACGACAACTACTTATGCCATTGTCTTGACCCTTGTATCATTATCCGCAATATCTTCTTGATATTCTTATTGGCAGCTTCAATAGCCCCATTTTCCATTGGACGCTATGGAGTGGAATTTCGATGTGCGATCTTAAACTGTTGGCATACTTCTTACATCAAATGACTATTGAGACTGGCAGCATTGTCTGTGATGATCATTTTTGAAATTCCAAACCTACAAATGATGTTGGCATGAACAAAATCTACCACCACCTTCTTTGTTACAGACTTGAATGTTGCTTCTTCTACCCACTTTGTAAAGTAGTCGATGGCCACCAAAATAAATCTATTCCTATTTGATCCTTTCGGCTCAATCAGACCTATCACGTCCATCCCCCAAGCTACGAAAGGCCATAGAACAGACATTGTGTGTAACTCAACAGGAGAAGAATGTATGAGATCACCATGTACCTGACATTGATGATATTTTCGAACAAAATGAATAGAACCTCTCTCCATAGTAAGCCAATAATAACCTGCTCAAAGTATTTTCTTTGACAAGACATAACCATTCATATGCGACCCGCATACCCCGGAGTGTATTTCAGCCATGATTGTCGAGGCTTCTTTTACATCTACACATCTCAAAAGTCCTAGATCTGGGGTTCCTTTGTATAAGATTCCCCCACTTAAGAAAAATCTATTAGCCAAATGCCTAATAGCCCTATTTTGATCACTGGCGACATGTGTTGGGTACTCTCCCGACTGTAGGTATCGCTTGATATCAAAGAACTAGGGTTCTCCATCGAGCACTTCTTCAACAGCATTATAATAAGCATGCTGATCACGACTCTGTATATGCACTGGATCGATATAGGTCTTGTCAAGATTTCGAAGCATCGAAGAAAAAGTGGTTAAAGCATCAACAATCTCATTGTGAATTCTTGGAATATACCTGAACATTACTGACCCAAATCGTTGACATAGATCTTGCAAGCATTGTCGATATGGTATGAGCATTAAATCTTGTGTCTACCAATCAACTTGAATCTGATGGACAAACCAATCCGAGTCTCCCAACACTAATAGCTCCTAGACTCCCATATCAATAGCTAGCCTCAATCCCAGAATGCAAGCTTCGTATTCTGCCATATTTTTGGTACAATAAAATCAAATTTGTGTTGTAACCGAGAAATGTTACCCTGATTCAGAGATAAGAACTATACCTATTCCAACTCATTTCATATTCACAGCTCCGTCAAAGAACTTCCATCCCGGATCATCATCTATGATGACTTCACCGATACGCAGTACCTCCTCATTTGGAAAATATGTCTTTAATGGTTCATACTCTTCATCAATGGGATTCTCAGCAAGATGATCTACCAAGGCTGGTCTTTCATGGTGGTTTGAGTAGCATATACAATGTCAAACTCGGTAAGTAATATTTTCCACTTCGACAATCAACCCATTGGCATGGGCTTTTGAAAGATATACTTTAAAGGATCCATGTGGGAGATAAGGTAAGTAGTGTAGGATGAAAGACAATGCTTCAACTTCTATGCTACCCAAGTTAGGGCACAACATGTTCTTTCAAGAAGAGTGTACTTTGCTTCATACATCATGAATTTCTTGTTGAGATAATAGATGGACTGGTCTTTTTTCCCGTGATATCATGTTGAACTAATACACAACCAAAATAATTATCCATAACCGATAAGTACAAGATCAGAGGCCTTCCAGGCTCTAGTGGTACCAACACAGAAGGATTCGATAGATATCTTTTGATTTTGTCGAATGCCTCTCGACACTCCTTTGTCCATTCAACAGCGGCACTCTTCTTCAGCAACTTGAAAAAGGGCTCACAAGTGGTTATGAGCTAAGCAATGAATCTACTGATATAGTTTAGCCTACCAAGAAAGCTCATCACCTCTATTTTATTCTTAGGTGACGGCAGATCCTGAATGGCTTTAATCTTTGAAGGAACCAATTTAATACCCCGACAGCTGACTATAAACCCCAGCAACTTTCCAGATGGAACTTCAAATACATGTTTTGCCAGGTTGAGCTTGATATTATACCCTTGAAGCCTTTCAAAGAACTTTCTTAAATCTTTAACATGGTCAACCTGACTCTTTGATTTAATAATCACACCATCTACATAGACTTCAATCTCTTTATGCATCATATCATAAAACATAGTGGTCATGGCTTTCATATATGTTGCTCATGTATTGTTCAAACCAAACAGCATCACTTGATAATAATAAGTTCCCCTCGACATGATGAAAGATGTCTTCTCTACATCATCAGCATCCATAATGATTTAGTGATATCCCGCATAACAATCCATGAAAGAAACAACCTTATGTTTAGCACAATTATCTAACAGAATATGAATATTGGGTAGTGGAAAATTATCCTTTGGACTGGCCCTATTCAAATCAAAATAATCGACATATACTCAAACCTTGCCATCTTTCTTTGGTACAGGAACGACATTGCACAATCGATTAGGATAGCGAGCAACTCGAATGACCTTTTCTTTGATCTGTTTCATGATTTTCTCTTTAATTTTCATACTTACATCGGTTTTGAATTTTACCAACTTTTGTTTTACAGAAGGCATCTAAGGGCCATTCGAAAGCTTGTGTACCACTAATTCGGTGCTCAAACCCAACAAAAACATCTTTGTAATCAATTAGTTCTTGTATAATCCCTTCTTTTAATTGTGGTGAAAAATGTACACTTAAGTTAGTTTTCCTAACCTCTTCCTGACCGCCAAGATTAATTGACTCAGTTTCATTCAAATTAGGATTTACTTGGCTTCAAATTGTTGGAACTTTTTGCTTATTTCTTCCAATGCTTCTTCCCCATCATATCCCACCTCTTGATTTACTACATCTTGATTAGATTGGATTTTAGGATCAGGAAGAAAATTTCGCATGTATGTCATATCACTAGAATCAGTATAAAAGGAATTGTACAAAGAAAAGAAAAAGAAAACGTATTAGAGTCAAAACAAATGGGACAATTGTATTTTATTACACAAAAAATACATGAAGATAGGAGGGTTTAATCACAAATGATAGAAGAATATAAGCAAGTTAAATTCTGAATTACAATCTTAAAATAATTCAGAAAATCAGAAAGAAAAACAAAACAAACTACCAAAACTCCCTCCTGACTGGGAGAGGAGTGACTTCTCAGTTGTTGAGCTAGACATCCGGACCTATGAACTACACATCTGCCCTACTGGTACCTTCTCCTGCTTCAATCATGTCAACTTCAATGAATAGGTTTAGGAAACCATCAACTAATTCAGCTTCCACCTCCTATATCTGCTTGATAATATTGCTTTTGACAAATGACTCACTGAGTAGTGGCACCGGGTGGGGGAGTGACCATTTTTTTTTCTTTTTCTTCTTGGCCTTTTTCCATTCTTCTACTGTAGGTTTGAAACCTAAACCGAAACCAACAAGGCTCTCTCTTGGACATAATGGAAGAACTATACCATGAAATGATACTCCTAAACCCTTTCCTGGCTCAAAACCATATTTCAACATCTCATTAACCATCATGACGGAAGTAGGAGATAACTGCAGCCCTGGAATAATATGTCCTTCTCTAATATGCTCTACTGGTACTGTATCGAAAGATTGATAAACCAATGTCAATTCAACATTATTTGTCTCAACAAAAGGCATGGGCGATTCTCTGTAGATAGACAAATCCCCTTCACCAAGAATGATCACCTCTTGCTTGTCACGCTCGAACTTGATCATCTGGTGCAATGTAGATTCGACCGCCTTGTGAATCCAGGGTCTTCCCAACAACATATTGTAAGAGGCGTTGATGTTCAATACTTGGAACTCTACTATGAATTCAATAGGCCTTATAGTAAACATTAGCTCTATTTTTTCAATTGAGTCTGTTTTTACTCAATCAAAAGCTCTAACACATACATTATTGGTTCGAATCCTCTCGATACTGATATTCAACTTTTGTAAAGTACACATAGGATAAATATTTACATCGGAACCTCCATCAATCATTACACGGGTGACATAGAAGTATTCACACTTCACAGTAATGCAAAGACCCCGATTATTCCCCGTGCCTTCCATAGGAATTTCATCATTCAAAAATCTTACCCTGTTTACCTCAAAGACCTTCCCAATGATTTTCTCCAACTAACTAAATGTAACTTCCCTAGGGTTATAAGCTTTATTCAACACTTTCAGCATAGCATTACAATGTTCATTCGAATGCAACATCAGAGAAACAAGGGAGATTTAAGCTGGAGTCTTCCTCAATTGATCGATAATTGAATATTCAGGAAATTTTATTTTTTCAAAAACACTTCGACTTCTTCTTCGATAAAGGACTTTTTGATAGACGAATGGCCATCCCCCACTGGTTTAGACTTCCTTAAACCTTCTGGAACAAAACACCTCCCTGCACGAGTCAAACCCCCGACTTCATTCACCTCATCTACAAATTCCTTTCCTTGGTAAGTTATCACAGTTTGCTTATAATTCAAAGAGACTTTTTATGGGTCTGTCAACGGGAGCTGTGACACTGGCTTAATGATAATAGGCACCGTAAGTACCCTTTTCACTGTAAAAATAGGCTTGCTTGGGGCTCCTATTACAATTAACTTTGACTTACCCTGACTCAGGGCAACAAATTTTTCCCCTCCTTTAATAGTTAGCACAGGTTTCTTTTTATCTCCTTGAATTTCTTTTTCTGTCATATCCTTTGGGATAAAAAACTAAGCCTTCATTTAATGCGCAACATTTATCGAATTCTCCTCATTAATTGGGATCCTAACTATTGGCATATGAGATGTCATGGACTCTTTACCTTCGTATATCAACTCCGACATATTTGTTTCAGTATGGTCCGGCAATGGATTTTTGTTGATATTTGGAACCTCTGGGGCTTGTATCATAATCTAATTTCTATCGATCAGATCCTGAATTGCTTTCTTCATATACCAATATTTTTCTGTATCATGCCCCGACATGTCAAAACAATAGGCACACCTTAAAGAATAATCCAGATGTCTTAGTGGTGGATTTGAAAGTCATTCTTAAATTGGGCTTAAAACCTTCAACTTTCTCAATCTATCAAACAAGCTAGTATATGACTCCCTGAGTAGTGTAAACTCATTCTTGACTAACTTTCCTCTCTTAAACTCGGGACTACGTTGAAAACTAGATTTGGAAGGATTTTGGTAATTTTGTGGAGTTGAGGGACGATTTTAAGAGGCTGATGCATGCCATCATGGGTAAGAAGAGGTTTGGAAGTAAGGTTGTGCATTATATACTGGATATTGAGGTGGTGGAATAGAATATAATGAGTTTTGTGGAGGGTAGTAATGGTGGAGAGGAATATATGGGGCCTGAGCTGCTTGGGTTTTGGATTGGAGATAGGAGAGAGGGGGTTTTTTGGGATAGGAAGGGGTCCAGCTACAATGGTCACCACGTCCTCTTTCATCTTTTTACCTCCGAACGCTCCAGAGCCATCTTGAATCGCTTGGGTGGTGACCTTCAATGCGGTAAAACTCACTATTCGTCCAGTCTTGACTCCATCCTCTATCATCTCTCCCATTTTGAGGACTTCAATAAATGACTTTCCCATCGCCAGAAGTAAATATTGAAAATAGGTCTCTTCCTGCACCTGAAAAAAGACCTCCACCAGCTTACTATACTTCCTCGGAGGCTTTACCTTGGCAGCCTGTTCGCGCAACCTTATCTCGTATTCCTGAAAGCCTTCAGTACTTTTATTCTTCACGTTAAGCAGGGATTTTTCATCAGGAATCAAATTGACATTACACTGAAAATATTGCGCAAAATCAATAGCTAAGTTATCCCAGCTGTTCCACTTGTCAATATCTAGATCGACAAACCATTCTGAAGCCAGACCGGAAAGACTTTCGCCAAAGAAAGTCATAGGCAACTCTTCCCTTCCCCCTGCAGCCCTCAATTGGTTGGAATAACGTCTCAAGTGCGCCACGGGATCACCGTGCCTAGCATACTTCTCAAATTTGGGCATTTTAAAACTGAGGGGAAGGTTAACATCTGGGAACATGCAAAAATCTTTATAGGAAACACTTTTATAACCTTCGATTCCACGCAAATTCCTCATGGCTTGTTCTAGACTCTTCAATTTTCACGCCACGACTTGTTATTCCTCTGTTGCAACAGGTTTCTCCGTATCAAAGGGAAACGCAGGTGGCTGGGTGTACCCATACGGTTCATTAATCCTCAAAGTAGGCTCCGAGGCATAATACTAATTATCTGAAACCTTCAATATTGGATCACTAGCAGACCAAGGGAGTACCATTGTCAGACGCACAGCATAGATGGGAGCTTCATGTGGTGGCGGAGCCATACAGGCGTCGCCGGTGGCGCCAGCTGAGTAGCAGGCCTTGGTTGGGGAACTTCTAATAGCACACTAGAAGTACCCGAATAATACTGATGTGGAGTGAATCCTGGTGCATGCTCGGGTGACTCAGTGGGTGTAAAAAATTGCGCCTGAAATAGCGGTGGGAAATTGGAGATGTTGCCAAGATCTTCAGGGAATGGAGAAGGAGGCATGCCACTATCCCATGCTCGATGCAGGTCCACCAATTGTTGTCTGAGTCTCAATACTTCATCATTGCGTTCGGACCCCTCTTCTCTAGTATCTTGATCTGGATCAATAAGTGAAGTTTCAATCTCCTTGTTAGCCATGGAAAGCTTTGCTTTTGATCTAGTGAAGTAAGGATGACTAGCCAGAGTACTACAGACCAACCATTTTTATCTGAAAAAACATGCTTACCAAAGACAAAACCCGTTAGGATTAGGACAAACAACAACAGGGAAATCATATTATATAAACATCTTAGATTTCATGAGCATTTTTATCAGTCTTTGAGGGTAATGAGGTCATTTTAACATCATCTCTATCTCTACATTACATTATTTCCCTTCCCCTCTAATCATACCTCATTTTCTTCTCTCTCTCTACATTTTTTTTTTGCCCTCGTTTCTCTCTTCTTTTTTTTTCTTTCAGTCTCTTTTCCTTTAGTTTTATCATTCTTTATGGCTTGTTCTTTTCTTTAAAGAGAAAAATTGAGGAAAAATAAAGAAACAAAATGATTAGATCGGACCCAAAAGTAGGTTGTCTACGTATCATGATGTACATGAATAAGAATTTTTTTTCATTATGAAATGTACCAAACTACTACAATTTTTTTAAATTTCTGTGTAAAAAGCTCCTAAAAAAAATCTTTTTTTCTTTTTAAATTTATGAATGCTAGCTAAAGAAGACAAAGAAAAAACTTTTTAAAGTTTTTGGGTTTTTTTTTCGACAAATGAGTGCAAAAAGGAAAAAAAAAATCTTTTTGGATTTTTAAACTGTGAAACAAAAGGCATAAAATAAAACTCTAAACAAACTACGAAACACTCTTTTTTTTCATTTTTTTCCTCTTTCTTTCTTTTTTTTTTTTCCATCATTTTTTCTTTTTTTTTAAAACTTTCATTAAAAAAAATCTTTTTCGAGTTTTTGAATTGTGAAAGCTTACTAAAGAAGATAAAGGAAACTCTTTTTTGATGTTTTTTTTTTTAATTTTTGACAAATGATTTCAAAAGGTGAAAAAAAAAAATCTTTTTTAACTTTTGAATTTTGGAAAGGAAATCCATAAAGAACTGTAAAGACTACACCACTTTTTTTTTTGCATTTTCTCAACACTATCTTGTATACACATTTTACTTCTAACACATTCTTTTCTCAAATTGGTCCGTCAAATGACCACGTTACCCTTAGCTATGCAACATTTAGCACGTAGGAATGCTTTAGAGGTGAGTCTCCTAAAAAGGATCACGTGGGTCCCGCTAAGTCTCAATATGATGCAGATAAACATGACTTAAAGGCTGAACTACGTTGGGATTTACTAACAAGGCTGTTCGGAAAAGCATATGGTCGATAGTGGCTGCTTTGCATTCCACCCACTCCATACGTCCGACGGCTCCCCCTCCTAAAATAAGGGTGACTTAACTAGAGTTTGTGTGCACGACGTACACTCCAAGACTTGTTGCATAAAGAATTGACTCGGTTATGCAAATGATGTCAGATATAAAGCAGTAACACATAAGGAAAAACTGTAAACAAAGAGTACGTAAACGCATAACAGTGGTAAAAAAAATAACACGAACGATAACACCAACAATGTTTATACATATACAATGCCAAACAAAGCCGATACAACTGCAAAAATAAGTTCGAATTCTAAAAAGCTCCCTAGCAGAGTCACCAGAGCTGTCACACCCCTTTTTTTAACCAAAAAGATTTGGTTTTAAGTTTCGAAAGGGTTTTATTTATTAAGTGATAAAAGATGAAAAATTATTTCAAAAAGGATTCATTTTATTCAGAACTCAGAGTCGCCACTTGGCATAAGTCGGGAGTACCAAGTCATCCTTGGATATCCTTTTCCAAAACTGTTTTTGACTCTTTAAAACTGGTTTGCAAACAGAGATTCTGGTTAAGGAATTCTGTTGACCGAGAGGAAGGTGTTAGGCATCCCTCGATCCCGTGGTTCGACCACGGTCGCTTGGTGGAGCATTTCGGCTAACTTTGACATTATAAAATGTATAAACCACATAAAAACACATAAAAACAAGCAACAAACAAATAAAACAAAGTCCAAAACCAAAATAATATTCAGTTCAATTATTACAATCCGAAATAAAAAGATACTAAAAAGCAAACCTGTTCTTATCTTAAACTACACTTCAACACTTTACCCGATGCCTTGGGCCTTCATCACGGGCCTTCTTTGCGTACATGATACATCGAGGCATTCTCCAGTAAATAAATACAAAGTCTCGGGGCATACCTTGGCTAAATAAATACATTTTTTAGTGCGACAAAATCAAGTCATTTCAAAAAATATTCCAAGTATTCCAACAATCCACTAATTCAAAATTTGCCTACACGAGCCTACTATTTGTCTACCCGCTCAACAACATATCACGTTCAACATCAACAACGAATCAAAATACCATAATATTCACTTTTATTAATTTTTTATTCCACCCCAAACAATCAATTTTAATTCTCAAACGAGATATCATTTCATCATAAGATTCATATTCAAGGGAACCAACCACGAATCAAAACAAAACATTACTCAGTACCAACAACGATCCAAACAACACACAATATTCAATCAAACACCAAAGATAATAAACAATGAAATAAAAAGATAAAGAGAGTATAATTAAATCTCAATTTGAAGATTTCAAACACAATGTTATTCGAATAAAGAGAGTCCGCACCCGAAAACCTCGAGCCGAACCTTAACACCGACAATCCATCTCGTCAATGAGAAATAATAACCCATACTCACGGACATTGTTCTCTGACACTGTTCACCATCACTGTTCCATCACTACTCACTATATTGTTCATCGTTACTGTTCACTGTTACTGTTCATCATTACTGTTCACGCCAAATTCCGTCAGTAACCCTCGTTTATTCTTATTGGGTGCGTGTGTGTGTGTGTTTTTTAGTGATTATGTGTATGTGTGTTAATGTTTTAAGTGCAGTGTCTCGGA
>NC_061122.1:15247746-15289959 GCF_002878395.1 Capsicum annuum | reverse complement strand
GCAGTGTCTCGGAATTGGGTGTTGTTAATGGAGAAGAAATGAAGAATGGAGTGTATATGTATATGTCGTGTGTTGAGAGAATTCATTTTAGTGAGTCTGTAGTGATTCAAAAATAGAGAGTTCCCGTGACCTCCTTTCACCTTGTTGCTTGACTTTCATCTGCTTCACCCTGTTCTTCAGGTGGTCTCTTGACTTGTTATTTTCAATTTCTTTACCTTGTTGCTTGACTTTCAACTTCTTCACTCTGTTCTTCAGACGGGCTTCTAATTTTCAATTTTATCACCCCTATTCTACAAATGGACACCCCGACTTTCAATTTTATCATCCTTGTTCTTTAGGCGGGCTCCTGACTTTCCGTTTTCATAACCCTTGTTCATCAGGCGGGTTCCTGAGTTTAAATTTTTATCACCCTTGTTCTTCAGGCAGGCTCCGGACTTTCAATTTTCATAACCCTTATTCTTCAGGCGGGTTCCTGACTTTCAATTTTCATCACCCTTGTTCTTCAGGTGGGCTCCTGACTTGCAATTTCATCCACTTTTAAGTTCATCACCCTATTCTTCGGGCGGGCACCCCGACTTGCATTTCATCAATTTTTAATTTCATCACCCTGTTCTTCAGGCAGCCTCCTAACTTTCGATTTTATCACCCTGTTCTTCAGGTGGTCTCCTGACTTGTATTTCATCAATTTTCAATTTCATCACCCTGTTCTTCAGGAGGGCTCCTAACTTTAAATTTTATCAACTTTTAATTTCATCACCCTGTTATTCAGGAGGGCTCCTGACTTTCATCTCATCAATTTTCAATTTCATCACCCTGTTCTTCAGGCGGGCTCCTGACTTGCATTTCATCAATTTTCAATTTCATCACCCTATGCTTCAAGCGGGCTCCTGACTTTCAATTTTCATCAACTTTAAATTTCATCACACTATTCTTCAAGCAGGCTCCTAACTTAATATTTTATCAATTTTCAAATTCATAACCCTATTGTTCATCGGGCTCCTGACTTTCAATTTTCATCAACTTTCAATTTGATCACCCTGTTCTTCAGGCGGTCTCCTGACTTGCTATTTCATCAACTTTCAACTCCATCACCAGTTCTTCAGGCAGGAACTTGACTTGTATTTCATCACCCAGTTCTTCAAGCGGGCTCCTAATATCAAAAATCAAAATTAGAACTAAAATTTTCCAAAACAAAGATTATGATAAAGAAAGATTTCATTCATTCTTTTTTTTTAAAGTAATGTCCTACTTTTCAGGAGGGTTCTGAACATAAAGTAATGTCCCATTTTTCAGGAGGGTCCAGAACATACCCGAGTGTGTTTTTCAACGGCTGATTAACTTTAATAAACAGAATTTTGCCCCTGTTTCATCAAAGAAAGATTTGTCAGTTGTAAACTTAGTGGTGGTTTGTAGCACTTGGACTTCCAGACATCTGCTGCTACTCTTTTTTTCCTTAATCTTTGCTTCAAATTACCATATTTTCCTCTGTCTTGTCGCATCATTGACCCAAACCCGCATTAAGGGGAGTGGCTCTGAATCAAACACCAAAGATTTATTTTTCCCTGCCCCTGAGGTCTAGCTTTTGAAACCTGAATACTTCTTTGTATCTGAGAACCTGTCGGTTGTTGAACTTTCTTTGCTTTGTTTTGAATTGTGATCATGTCTCTTTCAAGTGCGGTCCTAGGCTTTTCCGCATGCAATTGGGAAGACTGGTAGCAAGTTTTGAAAACCTTTCTTAATTTTCTTGACGCAGACTTGACTCAAAATGTAAAGAATGACTGTGACTTTTTTTTTGCTAAACGGGATAAAAGAAAGACAAAAATATTAATATGTAAATAAGAAAAAAGGCAATGTCCCACTTTCAAAAGAAAACTTATCTGAATACTATTGCCCATTCTAATGATTATGACATGCACTTTGGATTAAGCTGTCTGATCTTTCTACCCAAACTTCCCATTTGTTGTTGAGTTCAAGCCTTTGTTGTTGAGTCACTTCTTCAAACCCATTGGGCTCATATATCTTATTCAATTGATAACATCTTGAAAGATTTTCACCAATATTCCTCTTTCCTTTTCAGTTTTCTTAAACTCGTCACCGTCTTACGGTGTCCGTGGGAGTTTTCATCAATAAGACTCTCTCATTTTTATTTTCTCTCAACTCTCCATTGAATTATGGTTCCTACAAGAGTTTCACCAATAAGACTCTCTCATTTTTATTCCTTTCACTCATCATCACCCTATGGTGCCCGCGAGGGTTTTCAATAATAAGACTCTCTCATTTTTATTTCTCTCCTAATTTTTTATGCCGAGGAAGACAAGTAGTTCCCCAAAATGCATCATTATATCCATTGCCTATTTATCCTTAACATTCTCAAAGATTGATCCAAAGGTCTTTCTTCTATTGTAACTTGGCTTTTGAATAAGGTTAGAAAGAAAAGAATGGTAGGAGGCTTAAACGACACTTAAAGTGGGGTGAGACTTACAGCCTTTGGAATCGACTCGAACCACAAAGATTAACTCATGCCTCAGTTTTATTGATTGGGCGACTCTGAAATTTTTATTTGGTTGGACCGAGCCCAAAGTAAGGCATCCTACTTATCTCACTCCCCAGAGAGGAGAATCAGGTCAAGCATAGTTCTCACAACTTATTCTTTGTTTTGATTTAATTTTTCTCGTTTTTTTACTCTTTTTTTATTCTTTTTTTTTTACTTTTATCTTTGACTTTGTTTTGATTCCAAAAGTGGGATATGAAAGAAAAATAAAACTAAGCTCAAACGGGGAAAATAAAGGATGACACAATGTTTAAATTGCAGAATGAAATGCCTTCATCATATCAATCGTCAAAATTCAAGTACTAAACATGCAATAGAACCAACAAGGGATAAAAATATCATACATAATATCTTTTGACTGCATCAGCATTGATAGCCATTTCTGCCATTTTGCCTTTTATATCTGTCAAATATAAAGCTCTATTGGGCAACACTCTCTTAACAATTAAAGGACCTTGCCAATTTGGGGAGAACTTACCTTTAGCTTTAACCTGATGAGGGAGGACACGCTTCAATACCGACTGACCAACTTCAAAATGCCTGGGACGTACCTTTTTGTTGTATGCTCGAGCCATTCTCTTTTGATATAATTGACCATGACACACGGATGTCAGCATTTTTTTATAAATCAAACTCAACTGTTCCAATCGGGTTTTGATCCACTCATCATCATCAATCTCTGCTTCTTCAATGACTCGAAGCAAGGGAATTTAAACTTCTGCGGGAATGACTGCTTCTGTCTTGTACACCAGTAAATATGGGGTTGCCCCTGTTAAAGTGCAAACAGTAGTGCGATAACCTATTAAAACAAACGACAACTTCTCATACCATTCTCTTGACCGTTGTATCATTTTCCTCAGTATCTTCTCGATACTCTTATTGGCAGCTTCAACAACCCCATTTGCTTTTGGATGCTATGGAGTGGAATTTTGATGTGCAATCTTAAACTGTTGGCACACTTCTTACATCAAATGACTATTGAGATTGGCAGCATTGTTTGTAATGATTATCTTTGGAATTCCAAACCTATAAATGATGTTGGCATGAACAAAATCTACGACCGCCTTCTTTGTTACTGACTTGAAATTTAATGCTTCTACCCACTTTGTAAAGTAATCAATGGCCACCAAAATAAATCTATTCCCATTGGATGCTTTCAACTCAATCGCCCGATCACATCTATCCCCCAACTAAATAGGAGAAAAATGTATCAGATCACCGTATACCTGACATTGATGACATTTTCGAACAAAACGAATAGAACCCTTCTCTATAGTAAGACAATAATAACCTGCTCAAAGTATTTTCTTTGACAAGACATAACCGTTCATATGCGGCCCGCATACCCCAGAGTGTATTTCAACCACGGTCGCCAAGGCTTCTTTTACGTCTACACATCTCAAAACTTCCAAATCTGGGGTTCTCTTGTATAAGATTCCCCCACTTAATAAAAATCCATTAGCCAAATACCTAATAGCCCTCTTTTGATCACTGGCAGCATGTGTTGGGTACACTCCCGATTGTAGGTATCGCTTGATATCAAAGAACCAAGGTTCGCCATCAAGCACTTCTTCAACTGTATTACAATAAGCATGCTGATCACGACTCTGTATATGCACTGGATCGATATAAGTCTTGTCAGGATGTTGGAGCATCGAAGAAAAAGTGACTAAATCATTAGTAATCTCATTGTGAATTCTTGGAATATGTCTGAACTTTACTGACACAAACCGTTGATAAAGATCTTGCAAGCATTGTCGATACGATATGAGCTTTAAATCTCGTGTCTCCGAATCTGATGGATGAGCAAATCCGAGTCTCCCAACACTAATAGCTTCTAGACACCCATATCAATAGCTAGCCTCAATCCCAGAATGCAAGCTTTGTATTCCGCCATATTATTGGTAAAATAAAATCAAAGTTGCGTTGTTATCGAGAAATATTGCCCCAATTCAGAGATAAGAACTGCACCTATTCTAACTCCTTTCATATTCACGGCTCTATCAAAGAACTTCCAGCTCGGATCATCATCTATGATGACTTCACCGATACGTAATACCTCCTCATCTGGAAAATATGTCTTTAATGGCTCATACACTTCATCAATGGGGATTCTCAGCAAGATGATCTGCCAAGGCTTAGGCTTTCATGGTGGTTCTAGTCGCATATACAATGTCAAACTCGGTAGGTAATATTTGCAACTTTGCCAATCGACCCGTTAGCATGGGCTTTTTGAAAGATATACTTTAAAGGATCCATGCAGGAGATGAGGTAAGTAGTGTAGGATAAAAGACAATGCTACAACTTCTATGCTACCCAAGTTAGGGAACAAAATTTTCTTTAAAGAAGAGTGTACTTTGCTTCATACTTCGTGAATTTCTTGCTGAGATAATAGATGGCCTGCTCTTTTTCTCCCGTGACATCATGTTAACCCAATACACAACCAAAAGAATTATTCATAACCGATAAGTACAAGATCAGAGGCCTTCCAGGCTCTGGTGGTACCAACACAGGAGGATTAGATAAATATCTTTTGATTTTGTCAAACGCCTCCCGACACTCCTCTATCCATTCAACAGCGGCACTTTTCTTCAGCAACTTAAAAAAGGGCTCATAAGTGGTTGTGAGCCGAGCAATGAATCTACTGATGTAGTTCAACCTACCAAGCAAACTCATCACCTCTGTTCTATTCTTAGGTGGCGGCAGATCTTGAATAGCTTTGATCTTTGAAGAAACCAATTCAATACCCCGACGGCAGACTACAAACCTCAGCAACTTTCCAGATGGAAATTTAGATACACATTTTGCCAGGTTGAGCTTGATATTATACCCGCGAAGCCTTTCAAAGAACTTTCTTAAATCTTTAACATGGTCAACCTGACTCTTTGATTTAATAATCACATCATCTACATAGACTTCAATCTCTTTATGCATCATATCATAAAACATAGTGGTCATGGATTTCATAGATGTTGCTCCAGCATTCTTCAAACGAAACGGCATCACTCGATAACAATAAGTTCCCCACAGCGTGATGAAAGATATCTTCTACATCATCAGCATCCATAACAATTTGGTGATATCCCGCATAACAATCCACGAAAGAAGCAACCTCATGTTTAGCACAATTATCTAACAGAATATGAATATTGGGTAGTGGAAATCATCCTTCGGACTGGCCCTATTCAAATTAAGATAATCGACATATACTCGAACCTTTCCATCTTTCTTTGGGACAGGAACGACATTGGACAATCAATTAGGATAGCGAGCAACTCTAATGACCTTTGCTTCGATTTGTTTCATGATTTTCTCTTTAATTTTCATACTTACATCGGTTTTGACGTGAGGCGGGAGAATGAGGTAGTAGTGAAGCTGGAAGCACAGGAGGTATGTAAGAGGGATAAGTTCAAGTATCTTGGGTCCGTGATCCAGAGTAACGGTGAGATTGACGAGGATGTCTCGCACCGTATTGGGGCGGGATGGATGAAGTGGAAACTCGCGTCGGGGGTGCTGTGTGATAAGAAGGTGCCGCCCAAGCTTAAAGGAAAATTCTACAGGGTGGTAGTCTGTCCGGCCTTGTTGTATGGAGCGGAGTGTTGGCCAGTTAAGAATTCCCACATCCAAAAAATGAAGGTAGCAGAAATGCGGATGTTGCGCTGGATGTGTGGACTGACTAGAGGGGATAGAGTTCGAAATGAGACTATCCGGGAGAAGGTTGGTGTGACTTCAGTGGAGTGCAAGATGCGGGAAGCACGATTGAGATGGTTCGGACACGTGAAGAGGAGGGGCATGGATGCCCCAGTCCGTAGGTGTGAGAGGCTAGCGTTGGATGGTTTTAGGCGGGGTAGGGGTAGGCCGAAGAAGTACTGAGGTGAGGTGATTAGGCGGGACATGGAACAGTTACAGCTCACCGAGGACATGACCCAAGATAGGAAGGTCTGGAGGACGCGAATTACGGCAGAGGATTAGGGCCAGTTTGGGTCGCTAGTGTAGGGAATTACTTGGTGGGGGTTTTATTCTTGTTATGATTTCGTGTTCCATTTTCCATATTTTATTACGAATCTGTGTGCTTTCCTATGCTTTCCTCTGTTTTATATTAATTATGGGTGCCGTATTTATGTTATGTAATCTGCCTCTGTGCTTTACTATGTGTTTGTGTGGTATCTTGTGCCTTGAGCCGGGGGTCTATCGGAAACAGCCTTTCTACTTCATCAGAGGTAGAGGTATGGACTGCGTACATCTTACCCCCCCCCTCCCAGACCCCACTAGGTGGGAATACACTGGGTTTATTGTTGTTGTTGTTGTTGTACATCGGTTTTGAATTTTCTCAACTTTTGTTTTACAGGAGGCATCGCAGGGTCATTCGAAAGCTTGTGTACCACTAATTCGGTTCTCAAACCCGGCATATCATCATAGGACCATGCAAAAATATCTTTGTGATCAATTAGTTCTTGTATAATCCCTTCTTTTAATTGTGGTGAAGAATGTAAACTTATTTTAGTTTTCCTAATCTCTTCCTGACCGCCAAGATTAATTGACTCAGTTTTATACAAATTAGGATTTGACTTGGCTTCAAATTGTTGGAACTTTTTGCTTATTTCTTCCAATGCTTCTTCCCCATCATATCCCACCTCTTGATTTATTACATCTTGATTAGATTGGATTTTAGGATCAGGCAGAAAATTCCGCATGTATGTAATATCACTAGAATCAGTATAAAAAGAACTATATAAAGAAAAGACAAATAAAACGTATTAGACTCAAAACAAAGGGGACAATTGCATTTCATTACAAAAAAAAATACATGAAGATAGAAAAGTTTAAACACAAATGATAGCAGAAAATAAACAAGTTAAATTCTGAATTACAATCTTGAAATAACTCAAAAAATCAGAAAGAAAAACAAAACAAACTACCAAAACTTCCTCCTGACTAGGAGAGGTATGACTTCCCAGTTGTTGAGCTGGACATCAGGACCTATGAACTGCACATCTGCCCTACTGGTACCTTCTCCTGCTTCAATTATGTCAACTTCAACGAACAGGTTTTGGAAACCATCAACTAACTCAGCTTACACCTCTTGTATGTGCTTGATAATATTGCTTTTAACAAATGACTCACTGGTAGTGGCACTGGGTGGGGAAGTGACCATGTTTCTTTCTTTTGCTTCTTGGCCTTTTTCCAATCTTCTACTGTAGGTTTGAAACCTAAACCGAAACCACCAAGGTTCTCTCTTGGACATACGGGAAGAACTATACCATGCAATGATACTCCTAAACCCTTTCCTAGCTTAAAACCATATTTCAACATCTCATTAACCATCATGAGGGAAGTAGGAGATAACTGCGGCCCTGGAATAACATGTCCTTCCCCGATATGCTCCACAGGTACTGCATTAAAAGATTGATAAACCAATGTCGATTCTACATTATTTGTCTCAACAAAAGGCAAGGGCGATTCTCTGTAGACAGACAAAGCCCCTTTACCAGGAATGATCCCCTCTTGCTTGTCACGCTCGAACTTGATCATCTGGTGCAATGTAGATGTGACCGCCCCAACCTTGTGAATACAGGATCTTCCCAACAATATATTGGAAGAGGCATCGATGTTCAATACTTGGAACTCTACGATGAATTCAACAGGCCCTATAGTCAACATTAGCTCTACTTCGCCAATTGAGTCTGTTTTTGCTCCATCGAAAGCTCTAACATATATATTATTGGGTCGAATCCTCTCGATACTGATATTCAACTTTTGCAAAGTACACAGAGGATAAATATTTACACCGAAACCTCCATCGATCATGACACGGGTGACATAGAAGTATTCACACTTCATAGTAATGTAAAGACCCCAATTATGCCCCGTGCCTTCCATAGGCAATTCATCATTCGAAAAGATTACCCTGTTTACCTCAAAGATCTTCCCAACAATTTTCTCCAACTGACTCACCGTAACTTCCCTAGGGTCATTAGCTTCATTCAACACTTTCAGCATAGCATTACGATATTCATCCGAATGCAACATCAGAGCAAGAAGGGATATTTGAACTGGAGTCTTCCTCAATTGATCGATGATTGAGTATTCAGGTAATTTTAATTTTTCAATAACTCTTCGACTTCTTCTTCGGTGACAGACTTTTTGATAGACGAATGGCCATCCCCCACTGGTTTAGACTTCCTTAAACCTTCTGGAACAAAACACCTCCCTGAACGAGTCAAACCCCAAACTTCATTCACCTCATCTACAATTTTCTTTCCTTGGTAAGTCATCACAGTTTGCTTATAATTCTAAGGGACTTTTTTTGGTTCTGTCAACGGGAGCTGTGACACTGGCTTAATGATAATAGGCGTCGTAAGTACCCCTTTCACTGTCAAAATAGGCTTTCTTGGGGCTCCTATTACAATAAACTTTGACTTACCCTGAATTGGGGCAACAAATTTTTCCCATCCTTTAACAGTTAGCACAGGTTTCTTTTTATCTCCTTGAGTTTCTTTTTCTATCATCTCCTTTGGGATCAAAAACCTAGCCTTCATTGAATCCGCAACATTTATCGAATTCTCCTCATTAGTTGGGATCCTAACTATAGGCATATGAGATGTCATGGACTCTTTACCTTCGTATATTAACTCCAACATATTTGTTTCAGCATGGTCCGGCAATGGATTTTGGTTGATATTTGGAACCTCTGGGGCTTGTATCATAATCTGATTTATGTCAATCAGATCCTGAATTGCTTTCTTCAAATACCAATATTTTTCTGTATCATGCCCTGGCATGTCAGAACAATAGGCACACCTTAAAGAATAATCCAGATTTCTTGGTGGTGGATTTGAAAGACTTTTTTAAATTGGGCTCAAAACGTTTAACTTCCTCAATCTATCAAACAAGCTAGCATATGACTCCTCGAGAAGTGTGAACTCATTTTTGACTAACTTTCCTCTCTTAAACTCGGGCATAGGTTGAAAACCAGATTTGGAAGGATTTTGGTAATTTTGTGGAGTTGAGGGACGATTTTGAGAGGCTGACGCACGCCATTATGGGTAAGAAGAGGTTTGGGCATATGGTTGTGCACTATATACTGGATATTGAGGTGGTGGAATAGAATATAGTGAGTTTTGTGGAGGGTAGTGATGGTGGGGAGGAATATATGAGGCCTGGGCATAGGCTTGGGCTTGGGATTGGAGATAGGGGCGAGGGGGTCTTTTGGGATAGGAAGGGGTCCAGCTACAATGGTCGCCACGTCCTCTTTCTTCTTTTTACCTCCGAACGCTCTAAAGCCACCTTGAATCGCTTGGGTAGTGGCCTTCAATGCGACAAAACTCACTATCTGTCAGGTCTTAATTCCGTCATCTATCATATCTCCCATTTTGAGGACTTCAATAAATGACTTTCCCATCGCCAAAAGTAAATATTGAAAATAGGTCTCGTCCTGCACCTAAAAAAAGACCTCCACCAGCTTACTATCCTTCATCGGAGGCTTTACCCTTATGGCTTGTTCGCGCCACCTTATCGCGTGTTCCCGAAAGCCTTCAGTACTTTTCTTCTTCATGTTAAGTAGGGATTTTTCATCACGAATCAAATCGACATTATACTGAAAATATTGCACAAACTCAATAGCTAATTTATCCCAGCTGTTCCACTTGTCAATATCCAGATCGACAAACTATTCTGAAGTGAGATCGGAAAGACTCTAGCCAAAGAAAGCCATGGGCAACTCTTTCCTTCCCCCTGTAGCCCTCAATTGGTTGCAATAACGTCTCAAGTGCATCACGGGATCACCGTGCCCAGCATACTTCTCGAATTTGGGCATTTTAAAACCGAGGGGAAGGTTAATGTCTGGGAACATGCAAAGATCTTAATAGGAAACACTTTTATAACCTCTGATTCCATACAAATTCCTCATGGCTTGTTCTAGACTTTTCAATTTTTGTGCCATGACTTCTTGTTCCTCTGTTGCAACAGGTTTCTCCGTATCAAAGGGAAACGCAGGTGGCTGGGTGTACCCATACAGTTCATTAATCCTCAAAGTAGGCTCCAGGGCATAATACTGATTATCTGAAACCTTTAATATTAGCTCACTAGCAGACCAAAGGAGTACCATTGTCGGGCGCACAGCATAGATGGGAGCTTCAGGTGGTAGCGGAGCCATGAATATAGGCGCTTCCGGTGGCGCCGGCTGAGTAGCAGGCCTTGGTCGGGGAACTGCTAATAGCACACTAGAAGTACCCGGTTAATACTGATGTGGAGTGAATCTTGGTGCATGCTCGGGTGACTCAGTGGGAGAAAAAAATTGCGCCTGAGAGAGCGGCAGGAAATTGGAGATATTCCCAAGATCTTCAGGGAATGGAGAAAGAGGCATGCCACTAGACCATGCTCGGTGCAGGTTCACCAATTGTTGTCTGAGTCTCAATACTTCATCATTGCGTTCTGACCCCTTTTCTCTAATATCCTGATCTGGATCAACAAGTGAAGTTTCGATCTCCTTGTTAGCCATGGAAAGCTTTGCTTTTGATCTAGTGAAGTAAGGATGACTAGCCAGAGTACTACAGACCAACCATTTTTATCTGAAAAAACATGCTTACCAAAGACAAAACCCGTTAGGATTAGGACAAACAACAACAGGGAAATCATATTATATAAACATCTTAGATTTCATGAGCATTTTTATCAGTCTTTGAGGGTAATGAGGTCATTTTAACATCATCCCGATCTCTACATTATATTATTTCCCTTCCCCTCTAATCATACCTCGTTTTCTTCTCTCTCTCTATATATATATATATACATTTTTTTTTGCCCTCGTTTCTCTCTTCTTTTTTTTTCTTTCAGTCTCTTTTCCTTTAGTTTTATCATTCTTTATGGCTTGTGCTTTTCTTCAAAGAGGATAGGAAAATTGAGGAAAAATTAAGAAACAAAATGATTAGATCGAACCCAAAAGTAGGTTGCCTACGTATCATGTTGTACATGAATAAGAATCTTTTTTTCTTTCATTATGATACCAAACTAGTACTATTTTTTTAAATTTCTGTGTAAAAAGATCCTAAAAAAATCATTTTTTCTTTTTAAATTTATGAATGCTAGCTAGATGTTTTTGATTTTTTTTCGAGAAATGAGTACAAAAAGGTAAAAAAAATCTTTTTGGATTTTTGAGCTGTAAAAAAAAAGGCATTAGAAAAACTCTAAACAAACTACGAAACACTCTTTTTTTTCATTTTTTTTCCCTCTTTCTTTCTCTTTTTCTTCATCATTTTTTCTCTTTTTTAAAAACTCTCATTAAAAAAAAATCTTTTTTGAGTTTTCGAATTGTGAAAGCTTACTAAAGAAGATAAAGGAAACTCTTTTTTGATGTTTTTTTTTAATTTTTGACAAATGATTTCAAAAGGTGAAAAAAAAATCTTTTTGAACTTTTGAATTTTGGAAAACAAAAGTCATAAAGAACTGTAAAGACTACGACTCTTTTTTTTTTACACTTTTTTTTTTTTTTGCATTTTCTCAGCACTGTCTTGTATACACATTTTACTTCTAACACATGTTTTTCCCAAATCGGTCTGTCAAATGACCACGTTACCCTCAGATATGCAACATTTAGCACGTAGGAATGCTTTAGAGGTGAGTCTCCTAAAAGGGCCACGTAGATCCCGCTAAGTCTCAATATGATGCAGATAAACATGACTTAAAGGCTGACCTACATTGGGGTTTACTAACAAGGTTGTTCGGGAAAGTATATGGTTGATAGTGGCTGTTTTGCTTTCTACCCACTCCATATGTCCGACGGCTCCCCCTCCTAAAATAAGGGTGACTTAACTAGAGTTTGTGTGCACGACGTACACTCCAGGACTTATTGCTGAAAGAATTGACTCGGTTATGCAAATGATGTCAGATATAAAGTGGTAACACATAAGGAAAAACTGTAAACAAAGAGCACGTAAACGCATAACAGTGGTAAAAAAAAATAACACGAACGATAACACCAACAATGTTTATACACATATAATGTCAAACAAAGCCGATACAACTCCAAAAATAAGCTCAAATTTTAAAAAGTTTCCCAGCAGAGTCGCCAGGGCTGTCACACCCCTTTTTTTAACCAAAAAGATTTGGTTTTAAGTTTCGAAAGGGTTTTATTTATTAAGTGACAAAAGATGAAAAATTATTTCGAAAAGGATTCATTTTATTCAGAACTCAGAGTCGCCACTTAGCATAAGTCGGGTGTGCCAAGTCACCCTTGGATATCCTTTTCCAAAACTGCTTTTGACTCTTTAAAACTGATTTGCGAATAGAGATTCCGGTTAAGAAATTCTGTTGACCGAGGGGAAGGTGTTAGGCATCCCTCGATCCCGTGGTTCGACACGGTCGCTTGTTGGAGCGTATCGGCTAACTTTGACATTATAAAATGTATAAACCACATAAAAACACATAAAAACAAGCAACAAACAAATCAAACAAAGTCCAAAACCAAAATAATATTCCGTCCAATTATTACAATCCGAAATAAAAAATACTAAAAAGTAAACCTGTACTTTTCTTAAACTACGCTCCAATGCTTTACCCGATGTCTTGGGCCTTCATCACGGGCCTTCTTTGCGTACATGATACATCGAGGCATTCCCTGGCTAAATAAATACTTTTTTAGTTCGACAAAACTAAGTCATTCAACAAATATTCCAAGCATTTCAACAATCCACCAATTCAAAATTTGCCTATCCGAGCCTACTATTTGCCTACACGCTCGACAACATATCACGTTCAACATCAACAACGAATCAAAATACCATAATATTCACTTATATTAATTTTTGATTCCGCCCCAAACAATCAATTTTAATTCTCAAACGAGATATCATTGCATCATAAGATCCATATTCAAGGGAACCAACCACGAATCAAAACAAAACATTACTCAGTACCAACAACGATCCAAACAACACACGATATTGAATCAAACACCAAAGATAATAAACAATGAAATAAAAAGATAAAGAGAATAGAATTGAACCTCAATTTGAAGATTTCAAACTCAATGTTATTCGAATAAAGAGAGTTCGCACTCGAAAATCTTGAGCCGAACCTTAACACCGACAATCCAACTCGATAATGAAAAATAATGATCCGTACTCATCGATATTGTTCCATCACTGTTCAATGTTACTGTTCACCGTCACTGTTCACGCCGAATTCCGTCAGTAACCCTCGTTTCTTCTTACTGAGTGCGTGTGTGTGTTATTCAGTGATTATGTGTATGTGTGTTAATGTTTTCTGTGCAGTGTCTGGGAATTGGGTGTTGTTGATGGAGAAGAAAGGGAGAATGGAGTGTATGTGTGTATGTCGTGTGTTGAGAGAATTCCTTTTAGTGAGCCTGTAGTGATTTGAAAATAGAGAGTTCTCGTGACCTCCTTTCTCTTTGTGTGTATGTATATATCAATGGAAGAGTGGTGAGGTTTGGTCAGTGTTTTCGAGAAAAATGTCAAAAGCCTCTCCAAGTTTCCAATTAAGAATAGGGGATAAGTGGATCCCACAAATTTGTTAAAAAAAAATTAACTCTTTTTGAACGACTGAGATAGTTGTTGGACAACTACATTACTTGTTTGAATAACTTCGTGCAGTTGTTGAATAACTTGTCGTGGCGTCTAGTTGTTGAATAACTTGCGCAGTTGTTGAACAACTATCAAAGTTGTGGAACAACTGGAACAAGTTGTTGGGACGAAAAAACTTAAAAAAAAAAAAAGTTATCCCTCCCACTTAATTAAAAAAATTTGGAGGACTCCCACTTAATTGGACAACTTGGGAGTCCTTTTTAATCCAAAATCCCAGTGTTTTCTATGGAAGTCCCGTGTATGAATGAATTGGGTGGTAATATACGTGTGTCTTCTCTATAGTTGTGTCCCTTGAATATGGGTGTCTAGGTGTTGAATTAAAGAATGAAAAGAAAAGCCACCAATGAGGTCCCTCTTTGGAGTGGACAAAGTGAGGTCCTTACTTTTGATGGGGCATAGGCCTCCTTTGTTTTTTTAATCTTTGCTGTGTGTGTAATGATGTGTATATGGTGGTTAAAAGGAAAAGAAAATCTAAAGTGAAAAAGAAGATCAAGAGAAATGGAGTGGTGTGATTATGATTATTCTTTATTTTATTTTTTATTCAAAAGAAGGAGAAAAAGAAAAGAGTAAAATGATAATATTGAGAAGGTGGGAACACGTGGGGCGTGGGGGTAGCAAGATAATAAGTGGAAATTAACTTTTAGGACGGATAAAATTATATGTTTACAAAGATTAATTTATTTTTTTCATCTGCAAGCATAAAATTGATTGGTTCCGACTTCAAGTTCATCGGAAATTTCAAAATGGATATTGTTCCTTATTTTCAACTTCAAGGTTGTTGAAAATTTCAAAAGCAATATTGTCCATTATTTTTTACTTCAAGGTCGTTGTAAATTTTAAAATCAGTATTGTCCATAGTTTCCGACTTCAAGGTCATCGAAAATTTCAAAATTCTCTATTGTTTTAGACTTTAAGGTCATCGAAAATTTTAAATTTGATATTGTTCATTGTTTCCGGCTTCAAGGTCATCAAAAATTGTGAAATTGATACTGTTCGTTGTTTTCGAATTTAAGATCGTCGGAAATTTAATAATTGATATTCATTGTTTCCCACTTTAAGGTTATCGAAAATTTAAATTCGATGTTTATTATTTCCAACTTCAAGATCGTCGAAATTTTCAAAATCGATATTATCCATTATTTTCGACTTCAAGATCGTCGTAAATTTTAAAATGAGTATTGCCCATTGTTTCTGACTTCAAGGTCGTTGAAAATTTCAAAATTTCTCTATTGTTTCTGACTTTAAGGTCATCAAAATTTTAAATTCGATATTGTTCATTAATTTCAGCTTCAAGGTCGTCGAAAATTTTAAAATTGATATTGTTCGTTGTTTCCGAATTTAAGATCGTCAAAAATTCAATAATGATATTGTTCATTGTTTTCCACTTCAAGGTTGCCGGAAATTTCAAATTCGATGTTGTTTATTATTTTCAACTACAAAATCATTAAAAATTTCATATTCGGTATTGTCCATTATTTTCCACTTTTTATTCATCAAAAAATTATTTAAGTTTGAAAAGGAAAAGAAATGAAAAGTAATTATGAAAAAATGATGAAAAGAGATAAAAATGGAGAATAAAGTAAATAAAAATTAATTTTAAATTAAAAAACACGTATAAAAAGATTGTTGGCACGTATAAAACATTTTTTGGTTCAAGGTTTCTGAGGACAAAGTTTCCCTAAAATAATAAAACCAATCAAGTCTAGCGAAAAATGTTGCAACTTTTCCAAATATGTTCTACAACAACAACGATAAATACAGTGTATTTCCACAAACTAGGATCTGGGGAGGGTAAGATGTACGCAGTTCATACCGCTACCTTCGAAGAAGTAGAGAGGTTATTTCCGATTTTTCAAAGATGTTCTATAATAGAAAAATTAGAGATTTATAAATTCCCATTTTCCTCAACTAGAAATTATAGAGCATTAGATATTTAGATGTCAAAACCAACCTTTTAATCCTTATTTTACATAAACCAATGAATACTACTTATATATGATATGTGTCTTTACATGCAATGTTTTTACACTTAATCATCATCAGTTAATATATGCTATGTTATTAGGTGTCCAGTAATTAGGTGGACTTTGTTGTCCTTCGTTTGGTAGTATACAATTTTTGTGGATGTCGTACCTATATTATTTTATCATGTTCTATGCTTTTGATGCTATTGAATACTATTTGTGGTATGAACTGCGTACACTCTATCCTCCTAAGACCCCACTTTGTAAAAATATACTGAATTTGTAGTTGTAGTAGTTAACATATGCTAATTCTTACTGCAATTTTATACTTGGCCATACCGCCATACTATATATGATTAATTTATTTCCTTTGCGAAAGGGGCAAGATCAATGCAAAAGCATCTTGAAAAAGTAGCAAGATTCTGAATTAATTAATTTTATTGAAACAATTTGTAACTTGATTTTTCTTTTCTATACTCTATTATACCTAATCGTTTTCCCTTATTCTTCTTCATTGATATAATAATGTTAAGAAAACAGATATGCTTAGAAGTACAAATAAGTACAAACCACGATAATTATCAACCGAGTGAATTTAAACTTGTGATGAAGATTTTATGTCTTCTAATCACTTGTTAAACTCAAACAGAGTAGAAAGCTTAAGCTTTAATCTCCAAAAATAAGTAATACAGATTCTGATTATTTCCTTAAGATTGTTATTTCCTTCTACGGGTACACAGAATCTGTATATGTAGAACAACAACTTCAACTTCAGTTCTATGTTTAAAAAACAAGAACACAATGAAGTGCATAAATACTCTCAACACAAGATCAAAGTGATCTTTCTAAGAGGTGTATTTTAATTTTAGAAATAAAGATGAAAGCAGAAATAGCCAAGTCGTCCGAATTCACGAAGTTTCCTTAAGGAAATAATTTCCCTCACTGTACCCGAGGTTGTAGAATTTTTCCTTCCTAAATAAAATGGCCAAACAGATCAACTGTAGCAGTACCTCAAACAGTTGGAATAACTTCAAACTCACTAAATGTTTTGAGTGATCACACAGAAATTTTAAGGCAAGAAGAGTATTTTTATTCTAAAAATTTCGTATCAAAACCTGTGGATGAAAGCAGGTTTATGTAGCCAACATGTGCCACTTCTGAAAAGTGCAATGGTTCACTTTAAATGGTGTAACCTTTTCTGGAAAATCATGTTTGTTCATTCAAAGAATGTGTCTTTCATAATAGGCATGCCATTTCATGTGAAACAGTGTGTCATTTCGTCGAAATAGTGCATCAGTTCAGAAAACAATGCATCTGTTCAGTAAACAGTGTATCAATTCACTACATTATTTCGAAACACTGTTCATGCATGCATATAAATAGGGTATCAGATCGCACAAAATTTGTGTTTTCCCTTTGGTATTTTCGAACTGAATTTTTGTCAAATAAATTTTGTCCAAAAAGATAGATCTTATCGATCCCTTTCCAAATCCGAAGCCCAAACCGAAGCCAAAGCCGAGCCGAGCGACGACGACGGCGCGAGGCATCTCCTATTTCTTGCCTCACTTACCACGTAGAGTAAGTATTCTTGATTATAAACACTTTCAAGTTCTCTTCTTCCATCAATGTAGGAGAAAGAGTAAACTTTCTAATTTGGGAGTACACTTTCCATTTTAGTGTCTCCTTCCCTCCACCGTTTTTCTCTCCATTTTTTTTCATTCACACTTCTTTCATATACTATGAACCCAACATCAACTCTTAACAAAGATACACTTAGTAATATAACTTGTGATTAAAAAAAAAAAAGATATATGTAATTAAAGAAAATAAATCATATAGTTACTCGATAATTTACTCGGTGATACATCAAGAGTATAAAATGAGGTTATAAAAAATATATATATAATTTTGATGCAGAATTACATTCTTCACTAATGTCATGCATAGTTATTTCCGTCCTTTGTCACATGAAACATAAAAAACTAATATATTTTGTAAATAAGCAAATCAAGAAGATATTAACACGAATCAATGCTATTAATACAGAAGTACATAGTAAGTGAAATAAATCATATAAATATAATTTTTTATCGCTCCCTATCATGTTGTCTCATTAAGAAGCCTCTCCTTTACAAATTCAATAATAACAACAACATACAAAGTATATTTTTACAAAGTAGGATCTGAAAATCTTTACAAATTCAAAAAACAAAAATAATTCAATTGAGATAATTATTTTATTTTTTTATATAATGAAAATTGACATTAATAAAACAAGCAAACACCACCACAAATTTTTTTTGTTTGTGTGTACAAATAACTGATCTGAGTAAATAAAATTTGTAGATCATTACTTATTAATTTTATCACTTTAAGTTAATTAGTAGCAGCACTAACATTCACTTAAAAATGAAATTCTAATAAAATCTGTATATATTGGATTGATTTCAATCTAACCACGCTTGCATTACTTGATTAGTAGAAAAAAATCTAAGTTGTAAATGTAATCCAGTTAAAAATTTATCATCACCATGAAACGAATAAAAACTGTTGAGAAAACTTGTTTATACATATTGATTTATTTTATTTTTAATTTAATATGCAACAAACTATTAAAACTATCCTCAATTTTGAGAACATATTCACATGCTTATTAGACCACAACAAAGAAATATTTTGTAAGATTCAGTAAGCTAAAAACTTTATCATCTTTTACCTGTTATATTCTAATTGTCATTAAAATTTTATATTGCAACATAACATGCAAATTTTCATTATCTTGCTATAATTTGATGTCTTTGATTGTTACTTTCAGTTAACGGAAAAGGTACAAATATACCCTCAAACTTTGATAAATGATATAAATATAACCCCGTCATACTTTGAGTACAAATATAGTCTTATCGTTAATGAAAAGGTACAAATATACCCTTATCACTAACAGCGGGATACGTGTCACAATCGTGTTCCACCGTTAGTGATAAGAGTATATTTGTACTCAAAATATGACGGAGGGTATATTTATTCAATTTATCAAAGTTCGAGGGTATAATATACCTTTTTCATTTTTATAATTTACTTTCTCCGTTCCATATTAGTTGATCATTTTATTAAAAATAATTATTTTATATTAACTGTCCATTATACTAGATCAATAAAGCATTGATTAAATTTTCATTATATTATCCTTGTAATTAATTCATTCTGAAAGTCTTCACATTTGTTTATAAAGTTTTCAAGAAGTTTTTTATGGTGTGAATTTGTAAAAGAAAAACTTACCAAAATATACTATATTTAAAAACTTTTACCATTTATAACTGTATAATTTTAATATATGTATAATCTTACAATCTAATAAGAGGGAAAGGCCAGGAAAGCAGACAACTCTCCGACAATAAAAAAACTATTGTCATTAAAATTATGAGCGAAGTTAAAACTCAATAAATATCCAAATAAATTTATTTTTAGCTATAACTAAGAAATTATTTACAAGCAAATTTATAAAAATATCAATATTTCTTCTATCTATGATCTTCATCGAAGCGTAATTATTAAATATTTTAAATCATTTCATTATATAAGATATCAAGTTACTTATAGCCTTTCAATGTATTCTAATTCTCTGGTAACACTTTCTTCTTTACAAATAATATTTTATTTAAAATTATTTAATTATGTGATTTAAATACTCAAGGAGTATGAAAACTTATTAACGACTTGTTTAACATATCATTAGATTATACTGATTATAATACAAATAATAGTTTTAAATTAAAATTATTATTTTTTATACTTTAAGTTTGGGCCTGAGGTTAGCACGGCCTCGTAAAACTAGTTTTATATATAGGTTTCAAATAATTAATTTAGTTTGTTACATTTATTTATTTGTAGGTAAGCAGCATAATAGTATCAAAAATTATAGCGTCGGTAATGTTGTAAAAGTTAAATATGTACGAATTTGAAGGATTGTTTTTAAAAATTATTTTTTTTATTTTAATTAAAAACCGACCACTTGTGGTTGGTTTATTTTTTTAATTAAAAACCGATCATAAGTGGTCGATTTTTTTATAAAAGAAATAATAATTAATATAAAAATTATTGAAATAATTATTTTGAAATTTTAAAATATAAAAGCAACCACTTGCGCCGATGTGGTTGGTTTTTTTGTTGTCAGAAATCTATATTTTTTTAGTAGTGATATCGTTATAAGTGTAATCTATATTTTTTTAGTAGTGATATCGTTATAAGTGTAAAAAAATGCGTATGTTAGATAAGCGTCTCTTGGGTTTTAAAATAGATTGGGTGAGGTAGTTGGTTTACTAGGTCGATTAGTAGGTTTGGGTTGATTATTTGAAATAAAAAAATAAAAATAAAAAAGGGACAAATATACCTTCGAACAACGATAAATGATATGTATATACACTTTATCATACTTTGGGTACAGATATGCCCTTATCTTTAGTGATAAGGGTATATTTGTACCTTTTCATTAATGGCAAAGACATATATGTACCGAAAGTATAACGAGGGATATATATGTACCATTTATTAAAGTTCAGGGCATATTTGTACCTTTTCCCTTCAGTTAATTAGATATAGAATTTTCTCATTCTTAAAAATCTAATATATTTTAACACTTTTAATAAAATGTGCAATTAGCAATATCAAACTCACATTCAAAGTTAAAAAAAAGGTACTCACATCTAATGCATTTTTTTCCTTGTCATCATCAAAAAGTTCAAATCAAGCTTTGACCATACATATCCCAATTACGCCTTCACCTGCATATGTATGAGTGCCATGCATATTTCATACATATCTCAATTACTCTAAGCAAAGCATTTATTTTATATATAATTATGACTTTAAGTGTCATCACGATCCTTGATTTTGAATCGTGATATTTTTACTCTTATCTATTGATGCAAGTAATATGAGATACATTGAGCAGTTCATTATGCTGGTTGTTGTTTTTTTTAATTTAGAAGACAAAAGTTTAGCTAAAACAAAGATGTATGCATTGATGCAAAACTTTTATTTGGGTGAGGTGCTTTGGTATGCGTTGATGCAAAACTTTTATTTGGGTGAGGTGCTTTGGTTGTTTCAGTACAAAGATTGAAAGATGAAGAATAAGGTTTGAATGAATGTAATATCCCTATCGATGTTATCAAGGATCGATTATATCAATTGAGAGAAAAGAAAGACCATGACAAACATATTTCAAATTAGCAAAAAAAAAAAGATAAACTTTTGTGCTTAAAAGGGAATCATCTCCATTTCCAATTTTCTTCTTAAAATTAATGACGGCTAATTAAACTTTACTGTCTTCAGCAGATATTATTCACTCAAATTTAATTTTTCTTTCAGTATTATGTTTTGCCAAGATGTGCTCTTATGAGAAATGCTCATTATTGAAATTAATAAATGAACTGTGCACTTTAAATTCATGTTACAGAGGGTAGTGATCATGTATGTTTTTATGTCTTATACAAAAAAACTTACTACTTCAATATATCTTCTCGTTATATGTAACATAGTGTATGAAATGTGATTTTATTCAAAGATGGAAAAGAATAACTATACCTGCTGTCAAATCGCGCAAGCTTGAGCATGATCTCCAACGACTGAACTGCTCTATAGGTGTTGTTGATTTTAGATTTCCCGATGAATGTAATTTCCATCTCTTGAATTCACTAATAGAAAAACAGAATTATTTTGAGAGAATAACGAATTGCGTCACTTTGTTTAAATCGTGATGAATTGTTCTTGGATATGTTCCACCGAAAGATTCTTTATTAAATTGAAAAACGAATAAACTAAATGTTAATAAGTCAAATACCTATCTGTTGAAATCTCAATTTATGAACTCAGATAACTAATACAACATTCGATTATGGAACATAAAACTAATCCATAGTGAACATGACAATAATTATCTTCCAAAGAAGAAAATATCCTACGAAAAAATAATGCTATGTAAATGGGAGACGCATTTATTGAAATGTCTAAACAGATCTGTTTGAGCACTATTTCTATCGATTTGATCTCGTATAAATCATTGAAAGAATATAATTCATAGAGATTAGAAAATCGAGATACAGAGAAGTTGGATTTGTAGTAGTTGTCATTCAAAAGCATAAAACTGTAAAAGGTAGTTTATTAAATTTTAAATGGGAAAATGCATTATTTCCACCCCAAACTACAGTCGAAAAATCGAATCCACACTTAAACTATATAAGTGACCTATTACGCACCTTAACTATAAAAAAGTGATACTTTTTACTCCCTAGATCTGACGTAAAAAATACATAATTATTTGAATAAAAAATAGCGCATTTAAATTAAAAATTAATATAAAAAAAATTAAAATACTCCTCCCCAACCCCCCAGCATCCATCTCCCCACCCCCAAACAATTATCTACTTTATCACCCCCACCCCCAAAACCATCTTCTTCTTCGTCAACCCCCACCCCCAAACCATCTTCTTCTTCGTCACCCCACCCTAACCAACACAATTTTTTCATCACCCTACCTTCAAATTCCAACCCCATCCCCAAATATATGAGGGACAGAATTCAGGCAATCCAAGCAAAGATACAACATACTTTTAGAGAAGGAAATACAGTAGCAGATGCTTTAGCAAATGAAGTAATCGATGCATAGGGGAGCACAGAATATCACAATTTCTATGAGCTACCAGCAAGAATCAGAAAGCACATTAACATGGATAAAACACAAATTCCCAATCTGAGAATCAGAACAAGACAGATTCAGTCACATGCATAATTACATTCAGAACAAACAGTCGATTTGTTCGATTAAGGAGATGAGAAATCTAGGGGCTCCCAAATTTCACAAGTTTGCGAAAACAAAGCAGAGACACAGCAAATGTTTGAGCAATTTCAATAACTACTCTTCTGTGCTATGTCTAACTAGATGCTCTAATTATCAAAAACGTTCACAAAAAACAGGGGTAGATAAAACCTCCCTTCATGACAGGAAATACTCCTCAAGATCTGAAAAATAATTTCAACAATACCTGAGAGGAAAAAATAACAACATCAGCACAACCAACATCAGCATTTCTCAAGGAGATTGACAAAAACAAGTACAAAAACAGGGGACAGTAAGGAATTACCAGCACCAACTGAGGATTCAAACACTTTCGATTGGAAGCTGAGATGGACATGGATGAGAGGCGGTGCAAAGGACAAGGAAAAAGTGATGAAAATCGTTTCTAACGTTTAGGAAAGAGTACTATTGTTCATTTTTAGGAAACTTTTCAATTCTTATGCAAGGATTGACCCGGGTCACTTTTATTTTGGACTGGAGTGTTTTGAGTATCAATAAAAGGGGTCAGAAATGACCCAAAAATTTTAATTAAAAAAAAAAAACACTCATTCCCAAATAACACAATTCATCCTCCACCTTCATCAAATCAATGTCAATTTTACAATATACCTTCATATTACCATTTTTTGAAACATAAAGGTCACCAAAGAAAGGGACAATATTTGTTGGACACTGCAATCAAATAAAGGTGATAAGTTACAAGTAGAACCAATAGATAATAGCAGGAAAATGAACAGAAGTTTGAAACATTACCGCAGCTTTAATGGCGATTATACGTGAGAATTTTTATTTTTTTTTTAAGAAAAGATGATGGGTTACGGATGAAGAACATTGTTAGAAGAAATTAATTATTATGATAATTTTGTTGGTGGGATAAAGTTTAGGGTGATGAATATGGTATAATAGAGGTTTTGGACATTAACAATAATGGAGGTTTTAGACATTGAAGAAGAAGGAAAAAATAAATTAAAAAGAAAAAAAAATTATAAAAATAATAAATTTATTATTTTTTTGGACTATACTGACGTGGCAGCGCATGTAAAACACTACAACGCATGCAAGTGGTACAATGTCTGACAGGATGTAAAAAGTATCACTTTTTATAGTTAAGGTGTGTAATACGTCACTTATATAGTTTAGATGTGGATTCGACTTTTCAACTATAGTTTGGGATGAAAATAATGCATTTTTCCATTTTAAATTTTAAACGTGATATGAAATACTGATGAGTTTGTATAGCTTTTTTAAAAAAATTATTTTTTTAATAGTTAATACTCTAATTAATAGTAATTTTTTAAAAATAAAATTCAAATCTTCCTTATTTAGCTTTTTACACTTGGAGTCCATAGATATTTCATCGGGTAAAAATAAATTTTTATTTTTTAATGTGTAATTTGTATAGGGGTAGGTAGTTAATGTACAGATTAATTTATGTAAAAAAAAAAAATTCATTTTGAATAGTTATTTTTTTAATTTATTCTTTTTAAGTAGAATTTTTATAGTGTTGACACTTGTCACTTTTGCATTTCCTATTATATATAGATAGATAGAAAATTATTTATTTATTTTAATTTATTTAATTATTTAATACTGATTTTTGTGGTGCTGACATGTGACATTTTTGCCTCTCCTATTATATATAGATAGATTATTTAACTTAAAAATAAAATAAGTAACCCTCCTCCCATATACTACATATCCCCCTCCCCCCAAACATACATTTTTCGTTAAAAAACTAAATTTATTTTTTTAAAAAAATAAAGTTATTTTTTAAAAAAACTAAAGTTATTTAAAAAAAAAAAAAAAAAACTCTTACCACAATCTCCATCCTTTCCCTAACCCCTACCCCCAAACATATATTTTTCTTAAAAAAATAAATTTACTTTTTTAAAAAAAAATAAAGTTATTTTCTTTTTTTAAAAAACAAAACTCTTACCGCAACCCTTATCCTTATCATTTCCCTAACCCCTACACCCACACCCAAACCTACCCCCGCCTGCTCTCAATTTTTTTTTAAGAAAAAATATTTATTTTTTTAAAAAATAAATTTATTTTAAAAAAAATTGTTACCTCAACCCCCATCCTAAAAACCAACCCCTGTCCCCCGACCCCTTACTCCATAGCTCTCTCTAAAAAATAAATTTTTAAAAAATATTTTTATCCCACTCCCTATTCACCCTCCCAACTTTTCAACCCATTCAAATTTATTTTCTTTACAAGTGGTAAATACTAATATGTTAATATTTTTTAGACTAGACGAGTTAAATTGGGCAGGTTAAAACTCAACTCGATTTTTACCCATTTCAACCCAAAGTGAATTTGAACGGGTCATGACCAGGGGCGGATCCACATAGGTTCAAGTGGGTTCATATGAACCCACTTCGTCGAAAAATTACACCGTATATATACATATATATAAGCAGTTTTTATAAATTTAAAAGGTATATATTGTATGTTAAACCCACAATACACAAGAGTAGCGCCCGGCTCAGTGCTAGTTAGTTCAATTGTTAACATATATGTCCTGTGTTCTATCCCCTGTAAGGGCATTTCTTTTTTAGTTATTTTATGCAGCAACTTTGAACCCACTTGGTGAAAAGTGTAGGTCCACCACCGGTCATGACCCAACCCGATATTCATTTCAACCCATTTAATATCTTCGATCCTAACCCAACCCGCCCATTTGCCACCCCTAATCAAAGCATTTGTTATTGTTACTATGATCTATCATAAACAAATACCGATCTCTACCAATACTATATAAGTTAAGGTATGCGCACACACAACCATCATCAGACCCATAATTATAAAATTATACTGAATATATATTTATTATTATTATAACGATCTTTTATTATGTCCTTTTAACAGTTTAATATAGGATCGTACTGTCTCACAAAAATCTTCGCCTAACTTATGTGCATATGAAGATGTAAATGTACCCTTAAGAAGTTTGGCACTTCCTAATTGACTTACTTGGATGTGCCCTCAAGAAATTGGCTCTTAAGTGACTTTACTTATATGGACATCTCTTTGTAATTGTACTCGTTAATATTAAATATGTCTAAACTAGTTGAAATAATAATAATAACAAAAATAATCCAACTATATATCTTCCAAATTGGCAAATTGCATATTTATTATTTGGACGGTTGTAATAATTGTACTGAAGTTTAGTTAACGGTAGTGCTTGAAGTTGAGACAAATCATATGGAGTATCAACCAATGATCTTTTTAATAAGAGGGTGAAATGGTGTGGGAGTTTCTTTTGCTTCTTCTGTTAGAAATAATAATAAATTTCTTTAAAATGAGAAGAAGAAAAAAAATAGCTCGGTGCACTAAAGTTATCGCTATGCGCGGTGTCCGGGGAAGGGCCCCACCACAAGGGTGTATCGTACGCAGCCTTACCTTGTATTTCAAAGTCCCTAGGAAGGTTCTCTGGAGATGCTTGGAGGTGAGAAGTGTTCCAGTGGCGTACATCAGAACTGTTAAGGACATATACGATGGAGGAAAGACTCGGGTGAGGACGACGGGAGGTGACTCAGGGCATTTTTCGGTCGAGACAGGTTTACATCAAGGATCGACTCTTAGCCCTTTCCTTTTTGCGTTGGTAATGGATGTGTTGACACAGAGTATTCAAGGCTGAGTGTGTGAATTTGTGGCTAGGTGTTAGGAGAACGTTTGTGTAGCAGGGCAGTAATCCTAAGCATGTGTCCTTGAGTAGGAGCCTTTAGTCAGGTGAGTTTGGGTGGGGTGGGTGAGGGTATGTAACTAGGACGGTGTCCTTGAGTAGGGCCTCTAGTTTGCGAGTGTATGTTACTACTAGGTGGGTGTCCTAGTTTTTATCTCTTATTTTCGAATTACTCGTATTTCTCTTATTTTGTACTTCTCTAATAATTATTTTTATTATCTCTTATTTCTGTATGCCACCCTTTCCTGTTACATGTTCCATTACGTTCTTGGTGTATTATTCTCTATCTTGAGCCGGGGGTCTATGAAAACAACCTCTCTGCTTCTTCGGAAGCAGTGGTATGGACTGCGTACATCTTACCCTCCCCAAACCTCACTTTGTGGGAATACACTAGGTCTGTTTTTGAACCCGTGACTTCCTGATCACATGGCAACAACTTTAAAATGAGAAAAACGAGTTTTAAATAATTGTAAAGAATGGATCTTGGGTCTAACTCAATTTCGACTCTGATACCATGTAAAGAATGAATCTTGGGCTTAACTCAACCTCAAAAGCTAGCTCATGAGGGGAGGATTGTCCAAGTCCATATAAGGAAATTAAGGACCATTTAACCTATCAATATGAGACTCTAACAAAGTGAAAAGAACAAGTTCTAATATATATGTGGCATTTCAGGTTCATTATCTCCTTCACACCCACCCTTTTATCATATATCTCACATCAACAGCCCCATCCCTAACTTCTCACCGCGTCTCATAGTGTTTTTCTACGTGTAGAATGGTGCAAAAATATCCTCCGTCTATTTATTGGGTCTAAAATATCCTTTCTGTCTAGTCAAATCGAGGAAATAATTGCATATGAAAATGATGGAATCGTCATCCTTCATAAATTGACAAGAATTTGCCTATGTTCTTTGCCAGAATTGAAGGTCATATGCAATGGAAAAATGATTTGTAATTCAATCAAGAAAGTGTCAATAAAAGAATGTGGTAAGTTAAGGAAATTGCCTTTCTTTTTTTCCCCTCAAGAGGAACTCCAAATTCCATCTACACTTAAAGAGATTGCTATAAATTTGAGTGATAAAGATTGGTGGGAATCTTTGGAATGGGATCATTCAAGTACAAGAAATGAACTTCAACCTTTTGCTAACTATTTGTAAGGATTGTGTTCGTGATTTGAGGTATATTGAGTCAACTCTTAAAAAATGTTGATGGGTGCGTTAGATCCTCTAATGCATTTTTGGACGATCCAATAGGATTTAAGGCATGCAGACAACTCAATAAGTTATGTAATATCTTTTTATCTATGCCTAATGCCTCCAAATGTTTTGTTGATTTTTCCTTTTGTCAGCTTCCATTGTTGAGGCTGGATTCTTTTTGGTTGAATTCATGTAACAATGTTTTGTTTTGCTATAATTATGTGATTATAAATTTCTTGTTCTTTTTGCTATATTATTCTTTATAGTTTGGCTGCAACTATACTCTTTTATGTTGCTGTAAAATTTAGTATGTTGTTCTAGAATTCTACTTGGTTTTCCATTGGAAGAAGGTCCTAACATTTTATGGAACTATATTGTAGCTCATTGATATTAGACTAATTGACTGAGAACAGAAATAATACTGATAATTTTAGCTAGAGTGATTGAAATCCTTGAAATTGTGATAAGTCATCAGGGTAAATAGAGAGAATCACGGCTATTTTGAAGGGTAAAGAGGTTTGCGGCAAGGTGATCCTATTTCTCCTCTACTGTTTGTATTAGTCATAGAGTATCTATCAAGAGCACTTCAAAAGATGGGAGATTTACCTGATTTTCAATACCATCCTATGTGCAAAAGTATACAGTTGAACCATTTAGTGCTTGCGGATAACTTGATGTTGTTTTGTAAAGGAGACATTTAGTCAATTAATAGAATGATAAAGGTGCTACAGTATTTCAGTAGAGTTACTAAGGTACTCTGCCAATCAGATATTTAGGTCTACCATTAAGATCCAAGAAATGGACCATTGCCACCAACTGGTTGCTAAGATAACTACAAGAATCACAAGTGTGTACTCAAGATCTCTATCATAATGCAGGCAGACTTCGGATCATTAATGTAGTTTTATTCTCTAATTATACTTTTGGGGGCCTGTGTTTATTCTGGCTCAAGGTGTGTTGAAAGAGGTTGACAAAATATGCAGGAACTATTTGTGGGGAAGCAAGGAAGACATGACGAAAACTCCACTGATCTCTTGGGATACCATCTGCAAGCCTAAGAAATATGGAGGATTGAATATTAAAAGTTGCAAATTATGGAACATAGCATTAGTAGGTAAACTGATTTGACACGTTGCTTGTGAATCTGATATGGAATGCAATCATGTTACCAAAACACAAATTCATAGTGTGAATAGCTAATCAGGAGAGAATACTTACAAAAGAAAGAATGCAGAGATTAAAAAACATTTCAGTTGTTGATGTTAAATGTTGTTTACGTGAGGCACATTAAATAGAGAATCTGTTGCACTTATTTGCTGAATGCAGATGGACAAACCATGAAAAGACAGAGTTGGAATCATGGTCAGGTATCAGCACACATAAGAAGAGGGTATCACAATGCCTCACCTGGATAAAAGGAAGACATTGAAAACAATTCAAAAAAGAGCTTGCAACTTCAGTCTCTGGAGCTAGAATCTACCATACATGGATAGCAAGGAACTAGAAGTTGTTTAGGGGAATAAAGAAAAATAATACTACTATACAACTGATAACAAAATATTATTTTGTTAATATTAGCAATACAAAATTATAACAGTATATAGATATACATTAATTTTACTTGAGTCGTGCTAGGTACTGTCCTAAAAAACTATTTTAGCAGTGTGAAATATTTTCCCAGGATTAAACAAGCACTTTTCTAAATATTTAGAGGATACAGGAATCAACAAAACAATTATTACAAATACCAACAAGTTAATTTGGAAAATGATATAACTAATAATAAAGATTATATAATAGTAATGGAGAAGTGAATGAAATGAAAAAGAAGAATGATTTAAACAAAGTGTGTGTTATTATTTTTTCTCTCTACATCATAATATACAAAGAAGCATACATATATATAGGCAAAATGATGAATATTCTTCTTACTAGATGATAACAAGTGTTAGTACACTTGTTTTTTTAACAAAGGAAAAATGCTTCTTTTGCTATTATTGATACATATATCATACCAAATGTCAAGAAAGAAACATACTCCTTTCAAATTTATACAAGTTTTATACCATGTGTCAAGAAAAAATCATACTCTTTTCAAATTTATACAAGTGTTATAATACTTTTTTTTTTTATCAACAAGAGAAGACAACTTTTGCTATCTTCCAAACACATATGTAGCCAAGATATGACTTCTTATTTAATATTTGTTTTCCACCACTCTTTTCCACACTCACTATAATTATTTTGAAATGAACCACAAATTTTTTCTACAATCCCCACATTATTTCAAAATAATTTATAGAAAATCTATATTAACTTATTGTATTTGCATGGACAAAATGCAGTAGGTTTGGTGTCTTCTGAACTATAAACCAAACTTAGACCAATAAAATTTAACTTACAGAGTTACTGGTGAAATATAATATTTCTATGAACCAAATAATTCTTGTTGTAAGCCAGTGATTTTATCAATCACATTTTGACCGTAATTTTGTTGTTCAATGCGGTTTTGCGGCAATAGGCCATGTGCGTGCCTGGTATTCATGAGAGCTCTAGAGACTAAGACCAAAAGTCTCATAGGAATGGCTTTATTCCACCTCTCATATAGGTGAATTCATTAAGTGTACACCGCCTTAAATACACCACCCAATAGGATTATGAATTCATTAAGAGTTAATAACTCATCCCTCTATTTTAGTAGCAGTTTAAGCACTTTCAATAAGTGCGCAGAGTCAATATCGACTTGTTATTACCCATATGAACCTACTTCATGGGATCTCCAATCACATAGGTTGGGTTACCATCTTCATTGACAATCATATTGGTTTTAATCCCATCTATTTTGAGGTTTGAAGAATTAATTTTCTTCCCACAGGCTTAGTCAGAGAATCGGCCGCATTCAATTCTGACTTTACAAAATCAATGAAAATTATTCCATCTCTCAGCAACTGCTTAACAACATTATGCCTCAACTTCATATGTCTACTCTTACAATTGTAAGATTTATTCTTCGCAATAGAAATTGCGGCTTGACATTCACAGTGTATATACACAGGAGGCATCAGATCATCTCTTTTCAAAGGGATATTAGGCAACAGATTATCCTTGTTCAAAGGACTATGAGGCAACAGATCATCCTTTTTAAAAGAAATATTTGCTAAGAAATTTCTTAGTCATTCAGCCTCAGTATCACCTAATTCCAGAGCCACAAACTCTGATTCCATAGTTGATCTAGCAATGATCGTCTGCTTAGCTAATCTCTATGATACTGCACCACCACTAAAAGTGAACACATAACCACTAGTGGATTTAGTCTCGTCTGAATCAGAGATCCAATTTGCATCACAATACCCTTCTAAAGTAGAAGGAAATCCACTATACAAGATACCATAATTTACAGTTCCTTTCAAATATTTCATTAATCTCATTAATGCACACCAATGTTCATAATTGGGATTATGAGTATATCTACTCAATCTACACACAACATAGGCTATATCAGGCCTAGTGAAATTCGTTAAATGCATTAGACTACCAATGATATGTGCATACTTAGACTGAGTAACTGGATCTCCATTATTCCTTTTTAATTTAGAATTAGCATCATAAGGATTGGCTACAAGAGTTACCTCCCAACATTCAAACTTCTTTAGAAGTCTTTCCACATAATGTTCTTGTGATAACATTATACCATCTTCACTCCTTATAACTTTAAATCCCAATATCATATTCACTTCACCCAAATCTTTCATATCAAAGTTAGTAGACAAAAATAAATTGGTACGTTCCACAAGATTTATACATGTACCAAATATAAGCATTTCATCAACATATAAACAAATTATCACAACATCACTGTCTACTACTTTTGTATAAACACATTTATCTATCTCAATAGAAGAAAAGCAGTCTTTTAACAAGACTTGATCAAATTTTTCATGTCACTGTTTAGGAGCTTCTTTAAGGTCATAAAGAGATTTAATTAATTTACAAACTTTATTTTCTTGTCCAGAAATTACACATCCTTCAGGTTGAACCATATAAATTTCTTCTTCTAAATCATCATTTAAGAAAACTGTTTTTACATCCATTTGATGGATAACCAGTTTATGAATTGATGTTAAAGCAATTAATATTCGAATAGAAGTAATTCTTGTTACTGGTGCAAATGTATCAAAGTAATCGACATTTTGCTTTTGAGAAAATCCTTTAGCTACTAACTGAGCTTTATATTTATCTAAAGATCCATCTGCATTAAGTTTCTTCTTAAAAATCCATTTACAACCAATCGGTTTTGCACCAGGAGGTAAATTAGTTAAAACCCATGTATTAATTTTCATAATTGAATCAAGTTCAACTTTTATTGCCTCTTTACAAAATTTAGCATCAGAAGAAGATACAAATTCAAAATAATTTGATGGTTCATTATTAACAAGAAAAGTCTAAAAATCATTTCCATAAGAAAAATACTCTTTTCTAGGCCTTTTACTCCTTCTCAGTTCTTCAATATTAGAGGTAGATTCATTTTCTCTTTCAACAGGTGCATAAGAGATTTAATCACATAGTGAAAAAATATGTTCAAAGAATTCAGTATTTTTGGTCTCAATTATAGTATTTACATCAAGTACGTCACTTTTCAAGACAAGAAATCTGTATGCAGCACTATGTTTAGCATATCCAATAAGCATGCAACCAGCAGTTTTTGAACCTATTTTCCTCTTCTTAGGTTCAGGAAGAAGAACTTTAGCAAGACAACCCTACACTTTTAAATATTTCAAATTAGGCTTATGACCTTTCCACAACTCATAAGGGGTTTTACCAGTTCTTTTATAAGGAATTCTATTCTGTAAATGACATGCAGACAAAATAGCTTCACCCCACAAATTATCAGGTGCAAAAGAGCTAATTAACATAGAATTCATCATTTCTTTCAATTTCCTATTCTCCCTCTCAGCTACACCATTTGACTCAGGAAAATAAGGCGGAGTAATTTCATGAATAATACCTTTTTTCACAAAAATCATTCAAAGATACATATCCTCCACCTCTATCAGATCTAATTCTCTTGATTTTTCTACTAAGCTGATTTTCAACTTCAGATTTATAAGACACAAAAGCATTAAATGCATCATCCTTATTTCTAAGCAGATACAACTTAGTAAATCTAGAGAAATCATCAATAAAAGTCACATAATACCTTTTACCACCTCTAGTCATAGTTTGTTTTAAATCATCCAAATCAGTGTGGATCAAAGATAACAATTCAGATTCTCTATTAACTGAAAAACATGATTTTTTTAGTAATTTTAGATTCAACACATATTTCACATTTATCAAAATTACTTTAATTCAAACCAGAAATTAAACTAAGAGATTGCATATTCTTTACATATTTAATATTAACATGTCCTAATCTAGCATGCCATAAATAAATAGATTCAACCATATAAATAAAAGCAGATGCATTATCATTTACAGTATTAAGTACATAAAGTTCATGGTTACAATAGCCTTTTCCCACAAATACATTATTTTTTTCAAAATAAACTTATTAGATTCTAGAGACACTTTTATTCCAACTTTATTCAGCAAAGCCACATAAATCAGATTTGCTCGCATTGTAGGAACATGTAGCACATCCATAAGGGATAAAGTTTTTTTTAAAGTGAGTTTTAGGAGAACTTTACCCTTACCCAGGACTTTTGCAGTTCTTGAGTCACCAAGGTAGACCATTTCACTGTCATCTCCTATTGATGTATAGGAGGCAAATGTTTCTCGATTTGTACAAATGTGTAGAGTAGCCCCAGAGTCTACCACCCATTCTTTCACATGTGCCACCATATTTACTTGAGAGATAACAGCTGCAATTATTTCATCTCCTTCAGCTAAATTAGCTTTGGGAGGATTTATTATTGCTTTTTTATTTCTTACTCTGTGCCTACACTAAGCTGCATAATGACCTGGTTTTCCACAAACAAAACAAGACCCTTTTATTTTCTTAAAATTGGGATTAAAACGTTTGTTACCTTGAGACTGATTATCATACCTTCTGTTGTTGCTGTGTTGACCTTGTACCAAATTTGCTTTGTTGGTATCTTCAATTAAAATATGAGTTATTATTTCCTCAATAGTAAAATTTGACTGTTTGTGCTTCAAGTTATTTTTATAGTCATTCCATGATTTGGGCAGTTTTTCAATCAATACTCCAGCAACAAATTTTTCTGGTAAAGTGATGTCCTCGGCCTTCAAATCTTCTAATAATTTTTTATATTCATTTATTTGAATTTTTATTTCTTTTACATCATCCATTTTTCAATTGTAAAACTTTTCAACCACAAACTTTTATTTTGTTACATCTTCAGCTGTAAACTTCTTGATTAAAGCTTCCCAAATGACTTTTGCTTCTTTACAACAGCAATACACATCAAACAGTTCATTAGAAATTGTTTGTAAAATAGTATGGCGACATACTTTATTGGCGTATTGCCATGATTCCAAATCTTTGTTGTCACCATCTGCACCAGGTTGTGTCTCTGACAAGGCATATGCAACGCCATGAACATCAAGTAGTGAAAAAACTCGTTCTTGCCACCTTTTAAAATTTTCATTAGCAAATATTTCAATATTTGAAACATCAGGAAACGGCTTGACATATGGTAGAACAATCGATTATTGGGAAACAACCGAAACAGAAGTATTTGGAGTTGGAACAGAAGTATTTCGAGTTGTATCAGTAATAGTATTTTCTGCCATAGTTTCTCAGATTGTTGGAGAATAAAGAAAAATAATACTACTATACAACTAATAACAAAATATTATTTTGTTAATATTAGCAAAACAAAATTATAACAATATATAGATATATATTAATTTTACTTGAGTCGTGCTAGGCACTGTCCTAAGAAACTATTTCAGCAGTATGAAATATTTTTTCAGGATTAAACAAGCACTTTTCTAAATATTTAGAGGATACAGGAACCAACAAAACAATTACTACAAGTACCAACAAGTTAATTTGGAAAATGATATAACTAACAATAAAGATTATATAATAGTAATGGAGAAGTGAATGAAATGGAAAAGAAGAATGATTTAGGCAAAGTGTGTTATTATTTTTCTCTATACATCATAATATACAAAGAAGCATACATATATATAGGTAAAATGATGAATATTCTTCCTACTAGATTATAATAAGTGTTAGTACGCTTATTTTTTTAACAAAGGAAAAATGCTTCTTTTGCTATTATTGATACACATATCATACCAAATGTCAAGAAAGAAACATACTCCTTTCTAGTTTATACAAGTGTTATACCATGTGTTAAGAAAAAATCATACTCCTTTCAAGTTTATACAAGTGTTATAATACTTGTTTTTTTATCAACAAGAGAAGACAACTTTTGCTATCTTTCAAACGCATATGCAGCCAAGATATGGCTTCTTATTTGATATTTGTTTTCCACCACTCTTTTCCAAACTCACAATAATTATTTTGAAATAAACCACAAATTTTTTCTACAATCCCCACATTATTTCAAAATAATTTATAGAAAATCTATATTAACTTGTTTGATTTGCATGGACAAAATGCAATAGATTTGGTGTCTTCTGAACTATGAACCAAACTTAGACCAATAAAATTTAACTTACAGAGTTACCGGTGAAATATAATATTTCTATGAACCAAATAATTCTTGTTGTAAGCCAGTGATTTTATCAATCACATTTTGACTGCAATGTTATTGTTCAACGCGATTTTGCACCAATAGGTCATGCGCATGCCTGGTATTCATGAGAGCTCTAGAGACTAAGACCAAAAGTCTCATAGGAATGGCCTCATTCCACCTCTCATATAGGTGAATTCATTAAGTGTACACTACCTTAAATACACCACCTAATAGGATTATGAATTCATTAAGAGTTAATAACTCATTCCTCTATTTTAGTAGCAGTTTAAGCACTCTCAATAAGTGCGCAGAGTCAATATCGACTTGTTATTACCCATATGAACCTACTTCATGGGATCTCCAATCACATAGGTTGGGTTACCATCTCCATTGACAATCATATTAGTTTTAATCCCATCTATTTTGAGGTTTGAAAAATTAATTTTCTTCCCACAGGATTAGTTAGAGAATCGATCGAATTCAATTCTGACTTTACAAAATCAATGGAAATTATTCCATCTCTCAACAGCTGCTTAACAACATTATGCCTCAACTTCATATGTCTACTCTTACAATTGTAAGATTTATTCTTCGCAATAGCAATTGCGGCTTGACAATCACAGTGTATATACACAGGAGGCATCAGATCATCCTTTTTCAAAGAAATATCGGGTAACAGATCATCCTTGTTCAAAGGGTTATGAGGCAACAGATCATCCTTTTTAAAAGGGATATTTGCTAAGAAATTTCTTAGTCATTCAGCCTCAGTACCAGCTAATTCCAGAGCCACAAACTCTGATTCCATAGTTGATCTAGCAAAGATCGTCTGCTTAGTTGATCTCCATGATATTGCACCACCACCAAGAGTGAACACATAACCACTAGTGGATTTAGTCTCATCTGAATCAGAGATCCAATTTGCATCACAATACCCTTCTAAAGTAGAAGGAAATCCACTATACAAGATACCATAATCCAATGGAAAAGAAGAATGATTTAAAAAAAGTGTGTGTTATTATTTTTCTCTCTACATCATAATATACAAAGAAGCATACATATATATAGGCAAAATGATGAATATTCTTCCTACTAGATTATAACAAGTGTTAGTACACTTGTTTTTTGATCAAAGGAAAAATGCTTCTGTTGCTATTATTGATATACATATCATACCAAATGTCAAGAAAGAAACATACTCCTTTCAAGTTTATACAAGTGTTATACCATGTGTCAAGAAAAAACCATACTCCTTTCAAGTTTATACAAGTGTTATAATACTCATTTTTTTATCAACAAGAGAAGACAACTTTTGCTATCTTTCAAACACATATGTAGCCAAGATATGACTTCTTATTTGGTATTTGTTTTCCACCACTCTTTTCCAAACACACAATAATTATTTTAAAATAAACCACAAATTTTTCCTACAATAAGAATTACAGTGGAGGTTGCAATCATTCAAATCAAGTCAGAAACAGCTGAAAGGATAACAATATTACAGAAGATTAGAAAAGCTAGTAGATGTAGATACTTGATATAGAAACTTAGTATTTAGATAGGTTCTTTATTTGTTTGACCTGTTGAGACTATAAGAGAGAAACTAACCTTCTTGGAAGGTAGTTTATCTCCTTGTAGTGCTCCATAATTGTAAATACTTGTTCTTACCATTTGTTAATGGTAATTTTCACAGTTTACCCCCCCCCCCCCCCCCCCCCCCCCACTCAAAAAAAAAAAGGAAAAATAAACCAAATTAAGCAATCTGTCACAAATTTTTGAATTAAGATACTACTAATTTACACTAACACCAGCTCTTAAGGCCAAAAAGAACATCTGGAATAAATAATAAGTAGCAATCAGTGAACAACACTCCAATTTTACCAATGAACGTGGAAGATTAAGTACGTTTTCTAACTCAGTTCATATGTGGTATGTAGCTTCATCTTGTTTCCACATCTTGATGGTCTTGTCAGCTTCACAACTAATAAGTCTTGTGCCTAGTCGCCATCCAATGATCCATGTTGAGCAATGGTTTGAGCTTGATGTATGTTGCGACCACTTGTCGAATCGCAAAACCACAAGCTCCCATTGTCACCTCCTGTCGCCATTACACCTTCATTATTAACCGCCATCGCGTTGATTATAGTCTTCTGTTGTGGAATAATGTTACTATTCATATTGTGCAAAAATTCTCCTTTTGGAAGGTTGAATTTCTTTACGCTGTCACTTGATGCAGACGCGAAACAATAATCTTCCTTGGGATGTTGAGCCATGGCTCGAACGGATTTCTTATGATGTGTTAACGTAGTCGTTGTGTTGCCATATCTAAGATCCCATAACTTTATGGTAGAGTCAGAAGATCCCGTTACAACCTGAGGGTCCATTGTTCGAGCTAAAACAGAACAAACAGCGTTACCATGTCTAGACAGAACATGAATTTGTACTTTGCTCCGAATATCCCACACTCTACAAACAGAATCACCACCCCCAGTAAACAAGACATCGATTGTGGGATGAAGAGCCAAGGAGTAAACGCCACTCAGATGACCATGATAGGACCGAATCACCTTATTTTGTTCGAGGTCCCAACATTTAACTTGCTTATCATCGCCAGCCGAGAACATGTATGTGTGTCTATTGCTAACAGCTAGACCCCTTACTTGTCCGACGTGACCGGTTAACGTGAGCTTTAACCCACCACTTGCTAAATCCCATATCTTTATAGTCCGATCTTCGGATCCAGTGCAGAACCAAGTATTACTAGGATCGACCGCAACTGATCTCACCCCTCCCAAATGGCTGCTAATAACCCTATAAATCTTCCACATTGGGTGTGGACGTTTGGTTGTTGTTACTCGTCTCTCCATGATAGCAACTATAAATCTAGCAATTAGTTAGAGAACCTATATTAACTAGGAGTAGAAAACCAAAACCGAAACCTATTTAGACATGGTTTAGGTAAACTACAAAGTACGAACCATATCCTAAGCAATTTAGGATATATATACTCTTAGTTTATTCCTTGACGATCAAGGACCATGTAATAAACATGTGCCGATAATGAGTATATGCAATTTAATAAGATACACTTTTAATTTCAGGTTATATAATGTGATCTCCTAAATTTTTTATATGCACTGTGTTTGGACAAATATCATTTATTTTAATTTCTGTATCATTGTGTATCTTATATGCTGTGTGAGATGCAGAAAAGATAAAAAAAAAAAAAAAGAGAGAATATCTACGTGGATTTTAAAGCAGCTAATAAATTTTTAAAATTTGGATTTTCCGGTTCTACCTCCGTTTCGAATTGATTACTACGAAGTTTAAGAAAATTATGAAGATTTTTAAATCATGTGATTTTAAATTAAAAGTTGGAATTAAAAAGTTGTTAGAAAGGAAAGAGCCATTGTTTTCTGGAACGGATTAAAAAAATAGTATGTCACATAAATTGAAACGGATGAAGTATTATTTTGTCTGAAAGCAAGTTCGTCACTAATCATCGCAGCATCATTCGTTAAAATTTGTCCCTTTTTAATGTATTTATTTTGAGGAATTTGAAGTTTTTGATGTCGGATATCTTCAATTTATTATTATGATGAAATATCTTGAAGTTTATGTTGAATTGTTAAATGTATGCACACATATTAATCAAGTGAATCTTGATTGGTGGATTAATTCAATAAAAGGAAAATTTGAGTCGGTATTGAAACAATTCATTGTATTTGTATTTCAATCACTAAACTTTCATATGATCGTAGTGAAATTATGAATAAATATTGGGGCTTGATCGAAATATTTTTTTTTGTTATTTTTTCTTTTGCAAGAATAAAGAATCGAAAAAAGAAGCCCAATTTACAAAATTCAAAATAACCAGACCTATTATTTTGGTTTAGATTTGAGTTATTTGGTGTATGATCTGATGACCATTTGGATTTGCAAATATAAATTGTTAGCTCTTGCTTATTTTCACGAGGATCCTCAAAAAGAAAAGAAAAAAATATATATAATGAAGAAAATGAAATTTTTCATTATTCTTTATGTCACATTTTCTATTTTTAGGTTGTCGAACAACATATAGTAAAGCCAATGACAAAAGCATCACCATAAAGATTTGAAGTGAAACGTATATATATCGATCGCTTCCTTAATGCTGTGAGTCGAACCTAATGCAAGCATATGAGCAACCTCTCTAGTCGTATCACTTAATTTTCTAGTTCGTAGGCGATGCTTCTGCATACACTTCTCACACTATCTTCGATCGCATCACTTTTAATGCCATTCTCGTAACACTCATTATAATAAGGGAGATCTCCATAATTTGTTGCCTTAACAAAAATAATATTTGAAGCAACAAACATTGTGACCATGGCAAGGAAAAACACAACAATAAGGACCTTGGATGCCATCCTATTGTTTTGTGAGACCAAAATTAAGTGTGAGTTTATATGTGTATATATTGTTGCTTGAATATTATATGTTAATGTAATTGACTTCTTCATTGAGATTTATAGGTTTTAGATTTTTGATGTTTAAATTAGTTTTTGATGGAGTTGAGGAGAGGAGATAATTATGCTTTTGAGAAAAGGTTGTCCTTGATTATCGGATTAGCCAAGATATTGTGTATATATATTAAGGATGAACTAAATCTATTTAGTATTTATTTAGGGTGTGGAGGAAAATATTTATAGAAAGGGTGTGTTTAGTACGAAGGAAAATATTTTTCTTGAAAATAAGTGATTTTTTTTTACATATTTTGAAGTGTTTGGTTAGTGAGAAAAAAATGTTTTATGAAACTGGCATTGCTTGGGTTGGGTTAGGACTTACGAGTCAGGAATCGGGTCCCCAATCAGGGCGCGAACTCAAGTTCTAGGTCGAGATCGGAGGGTGAGGTTAGAAGAGAGTTTTTGAAATATATCTTACTTTACGTAGTGAAGTCACTTTGCTTAAATTAGAGAACAAAACCCTCCTATAGATATGGGGAAAATTTACTCCTAGTCTGAGTAAAAGACAAATGCTTCAAATCCTAATAGATATCAAAGTAGATCTTAATAGACATTTACTATAATGTAAATACATTTATAACACTCCCCTTGAATGTCTAATTGGTAGATAATATGCCTCATTAAAACCTTACTAGAAAAAATCCAGTAGGAAAAAAATCTAGAGAAGGAAAAAGAGTACACATCTCTAATAATACGCATTTCGGTTGCCTCATTAAAAACCTTACAAGAAAAACCCAGTGGGACAAAACCTCGTAAGGAAAAAAGAGTACAGCGCGTATTAACTCTCCCTAATGAGAGCATCTTTGAACCTTTGCATCCCGATCTTGTGCACCATCTTCTTAAAAGTTGTAATTGGAGAAGACTTGGTGAATAAATCAGTCACATTATCAGTTGAACGAATCTGTTGCACGTTAATATCATCATTCTTTTGTAGCTTATGAGTGTAGAAAAGCTTTGGCAAAATGTGTTTCGTTCTATCTCCATTTATGAATCCTCCCTTAAAATGTGTTATGTATGCTGAATTATCTCTGTATAAAATTGTGGGTAGATTGTCATATTTCACACCACATTTTTCTCGAATGAGTTGTATCATGGACCTCAACCATACACATTCCCGGCTTGCTTCATGAATAGCTATTATCTCAGCATAATTCGATGAAGTGGTTACGATAGACTGCTTTGTATATCTCCAAGATATGGCAGTATCCCCACATGTGAACACATTGTATGTTTGAGACCAAGATTTATGTGGGTTAGATGAGTACCCAACATCAGCATGACCAGTAAGATCGAGACTGCAATCTTTAGAATAAAATAAACTCATGTATCTTATCTCATTTCGATGTCTCTTAGTAGGAGTAGAAATATACCTTGCTAATAAATTGCGCGAAAGGCTATATTGGGTCTTGTAGTTTTTTATAAAATACATGAGTGCACCAATTGTACTATGATATGGTACTTCATAACCAATTCAAATTGACATATTTCTCATTTCAGCAAATAATCTTATTGCTTTTGAAAACTCTCCAAGAGTTTCAATAATTTTCAAGCTATAAGCTTATACAATATAAGTATTATCAATAAGTTTCCTAGAAACTTTTATATTTTGAATCCTTAAAGAAGTTTTCATACGAATTTTGTCAAGTGACAATATTCAACATTTTATGTGTGACATCTTTAAGTATCTAGACTGCAAATCAAATAAGTTTTCACTTACCAAGATGCACCCCTTCATATTACTTGATAAATGTTTCTACGTCAGCATGCTTAAATAAACGTAGAATGCAGATCCTCGTAATCTTTCATAATATTGCGCCAACATTGTGTTAGATATATTATTTCGTATCGGTTCACAATGCCACATAACATTTTGAGATCTCATCACTTCATTATTTTCAGGTACATAAACCTCTCATAAGGTTTCATGAAGTAGTATGTCGTAGGCTCTTCAAAAGCTCATTGCCTTCTTATTTTGATTATTTGCTCCTTATTTTTCAAGGACTATTTCATTTGGAACCGATCAATCTACCACGCTTCACGCATGCATAGACTTTGTCTTTTAGGAACACAAAATAAGAGCACTTACGCTTAATATGAGATGTTTTCAGCATTTGACTTGAATTATCTTTTGGATGAGGATATGGTGATAATACCTAACATATTTCATAGCGCTTATAATCTCCC